>NC_135810.1:69404640-69584581 GCF_964213995.1 Mustelus asterias | reverse complement strand
CTGCGTATGCACAACAGCTCCCTCTGTAGGCTGGCTGGTGAATTAGGTCCCGAGGCATGGTACATTGGGGAAACTATGCAGACGCTGCGACAACGGATGAATGAACACCGCTCGACAATCACAAGGCAAGACTGTTCTCTTCCTGTTGGGGAGCACTTCAGTGGTCACGGGCATTCGGCCTCTGATATTCGGGTAAGCGTTCTCCAAGGTGGCCTTCGCGACACACGACAGCGCAGAGTCGCTGAGCAGAAACTGATAGCCAAGTTCCACACACACGAGGACGGCCTCAACCGGGATATTGGGTTCATGTCACACTATTTGTAACTCCCACAGTTGCGTGGACCTGCAGAGTTTCACTGGCTGTCTTGTCTGGAGACAATACACATCTTTTTAGCCTGTCTTGATGCTCTCTCCACTCACATTGTTTTGTTTCTTAAAGACTTAATTAGTTGTAAGTATTCGCATTCCAACCATTATTCAAGTAAATTGAGTCTGTGTCTTTATAAGCTCTGTTTGTGAACAGAATTCCCACTCACCTGAAGAAGGGGCTTAGAGCTCCGAAAGCTTGTGTGGCTTTTGCTACCAAATAAACCTGTTGGACTTTAACCTGGTGTTGTTAAACTTCTTACTGGTGAATTAGGCCCAGCCAACTGCCTGCAGCATCTAGAAATAGTCTAGCCCATATTTTCAATCTCTAAATCCATAAGATTGGGCATGAAAACGCACCCAAAAACCAGATCAGGAGCTCTCCCATTTTCACACTACCTGGACACTTCGAATCATTCTGATGAAATTCTGTCCATAGGCCGGAATTTTACCGGCACGCACATCCGGGGCTCATAAGATCGCACCCGAGGCCAACGGGGGATGCTGTTCTGTGGGCCTCGCCCGCCCCGAACTCAAATGAACCAGTGGGGAGGAACAGGTGGGGGGTGGGTGATGCTGTAAGAGTTGTAACTGGTGGGGGGGGGGGGGGGGGGGGGCGGTCTGGTGCGGTGGAGGCTGCTTTTGCCTCAAACACATATGTCCTGGGACGGTCTGACCTGGAATGTGGAACTAAAGCCTCGATTACTGGACAATCATAAAAAATCTGACATGGCGGTCACCCTGATCTCACCAACCCTTGTCCCATGTCCCAGTGGTGGCTCCCCCACCCCTGCAATGCCCATGACAAATAGTACCCTATTGTGACACCTAGTATTGGTCACGCTGGCTGTTGCAGCTCAGTCTTCAAGCCGTGGGGGCAGGGAGGACTTTTCTCTCTGAGTAGTCACACCCCTGACGGAATTTTCCAGGACTGATGTGGGGATTGGTTGGTGGGGAGGGGTGGTTCAACGCCAACTGAACCAAACTGGTTGTGACACTAAACGAAGAAATGGAACCTGAATTTGTGAATTAACTGTAAGTGCATAACTACTCTATTTCCAATGCATTTCCCTCTGTGTGGAATGGGATGAGGTATTATAAGGGGCATGAGCATTTGCTGACTCATACACAGCAATTGGGAAGAAGAAAAACATGGTATATTTGCACCCCACCACAAGATCTGTGAACTGACCCTATGTTAAACAATCTACAGACTGCACACATAACATATTGCACTATCTGGGACTTCCAACATTTCATGGTACAACATTGTTCATGTCAGTCGCGTCAAATTTTGTTCTGATCACAACAACTCAAAGATTCCTCACAAACAAACTTTATGACTTATTGTGGTGTCAGTTGAATGCTTCTGAGCACTGAAAGTAATTAAATGATTCTTATCGCAAAGGTTTGAATACTGTGATTGATTTAATTTGATGTCAATTGCTGACAATTATATCTGTTGATCGTTAATTCAGATATCAAATGGTGGCTTAATGATTGCTTTAGAGTGCACAAAATATCAAATGATAGTGAGATGATTGATTTTGAGCACAAATGATGTCAATAGAATTCAATGAACATTGTTGATGCCAATAGTGGTTTGCTAGGCCATTTCAAGGACATTTAACTGTCAACAATATTGCTGTGAGTCTGGAGTCACATGTATGCCAGACCAGGTAAGGACCCTGACGGACATTCGGAACAAGCGCTCCGAAAGCTAGTGGCTTTTGCTACCAAATAAACCTGTTGGACTTTAACCTGGTGTTGTGAGACTTCTTACTGTGGACATTCGTTAACCCAGTGGAACTTTATGAATTTCGATAATTCATGGTCACCTTTACTGAGACTAGAGTTTAATTTCAGGTTTATTAATTGTATCTAAATTCCACCAGCTGAGTTAGAAACATAGAAACTAGAAGCAGGAGTAGGCCATTCAGCCCTTCAAGACTGCTCCGCCTCTCATTTTGATCATGGCTGATCATCAAATTCAAAATCCTGATCCAACCTTTCTCCCCAATATTGCTTGATTCCTTTAGCTCCAAGAACTGGATATAATTTCTTCTTGAAATCACACAGTATTTTTGGCCTCAACTACTTTCTGTGGCAGTGAATTCCATGGATTCACCACTCCCTGGGCGAAGAAATTTCTCCTCGCTTCAGTCCCAAAAGGTTCAACATCCACCCCCAAACCATTGGCTAGTCCAGTAATATTAACACTACCCCACTGCCTCCCTTATAGTCCAACTTACTGGAATGTGTCACATGCCATTATGTCCTTTTCCTCATCCTTGGTGTCTTTGGTGATCTGCCATTGCATCTTCTGCAAAGTTGCTAAGCACCAGTCCTTCTTATATGGTCATCAAATATTACATCACAAAGAAGGTCATTCATCCCATTGTGCCTGCTCCCCCTCTTTGAAAAAGCTATCCAGTTCATCCAAGCTGCCCACAGTTCTACAATTTTCTCATCTTCAAGTATTATCCAATTCCCTTGTGAAATATATTATTGATTCTGCTTCCAACACCTTTAGAGAAAATGCATTCCAGATCACAATAACTTGCAAATGAAAAACTTGCATCTCACTTCTGGCTCCTTCCCCAATCTCCTTCAATCGATGCTTTCTCATTAAAGACTTTTTTTGGCTACTTATTGAATGCAGATTCTTCAACAGGCTTGAGGGTCCAGTCGAGACCTGTATATTGAAGAAACCAGCAATGAAGTCAAAACTTTGGGTCAGAATTTGTGGCTGGTGTGAGTGTAGAAGGTGAACTGGTAGCACTAATTTACCGCATCCCTGAAACTGATTGCAACTTCAGGATGTTAGGCATTCAAAGACCAGCATGAAAATCCTGAAGGTTTGGTCATTTACTCAGGGGTCTGACACAGGCCGAGATGTGGAGCCCACCCCAGAGCCAGCAATCATTGCAATCAGTGAGAATATTAATGTGTTCACTCCCTTATCACTGTTGGAATCCATATCAAAAGTTCCACTTTGTTCAATCAGGTGTACCTGGGATTTTAATGCTGATGTGGTTTGCAAACTTTGATGAGTGAAACGCTGGCCCTGTAAAGTTAAGGTTGGAGCTCTGTTAAAAGATTTGTTCTAGATTCTTTAAACTATCACTGGAATATTACCACCCTGCCCGCCATGGGAATGCAGGCGAGGGGAGGAAAATGGGAAGGTCCGTTGACCTCGGGCGGGATTTTACGGTTTTGCGATGAACAAGGCCGATAAATCCCACCCTATATCTTTTTTTGTACATATTTTTGAAATTTTTAAAAAATATTAAATCTTCTACTTCCCCTAATCTTTAATTTGATCCCTTTAAAAAAAATTTAAAGTGATTTTCTTTTCCTGACTTTGGTAGTGGGACTTGTTCAGTTTAGGAAACCTGGTCAGCATGGACAAGTTGGACTGAAGGGCCTGCTTCTGTGCTGTTTATTTCTATGACTCAGACTCTAAGGGCGGAATTTGAGAATGATTCCAAGTGTCCAGCTCGTGTGAAAATGGGAGAGTTCCTGATCTGTTTTTTGGGCAGGTTTTCATGCTAAATCTTACAGACATAGTCATTGAAAAGATGGGCTGGGCCATTTCTAGCTGCTGCAGGCAGTGGGCAGGGCTTAATTTGCCAGACAGCCTGCAGAGGGAGCTATTGCGCATGTGCAGTCCTCTCTGTCTGCCCATGCACAATAGCAACTGTAGAGAGAGCTATCGCGCATGTGCAGACCTCTGATTCTGGACATGCGCAATTTCAACTGCAGGGGTCTGACAGGCAGAGGTAGAGCTGTCAGGCCCCGGCAGACAGCCTCACAAACTCCGACCACCCCCCCTCCCCACAATCGCAGGGACGTGGGGCTGATCATGAGCCCCAAACTGCCCAAAATGCAGCCCCCACCACCCAACCTGCTACTCAGACCGATCCCCTCCCCCCAACCCAGTCGCAATGCAGAGTGGCCCACCCTTTCTCCGTGATTGGGCTGCCCCTTCAGGCTCTTTCAAGCCCCATCTCCCCCCACCCCCCCCCCCCCCCCATAGGCCCCGTTCCCCCATAGGCTGCAGTAGGCAGTGCCAAGGTGCTCAGTGGACATTACCAATTTGCCAGGCTGGCAGTTCCAAAGTGCCAGGGTGGCACTGCCTGGCTGGTACTGCCGAAGGCACAACCCTCCCTTGCCCTTGGCTTCCCAGGGGGCCTCAATGGCCTATGGTTCCACCGGCGAAGCCAACACGACTGTTCCCCTTTCATGGGAACAGGTTTTTTCCTTGCCAAAAAGAACCTCTCCTGGCAAGGCCATAAAGGCAAATGAGCCTTGACAATTCAGGATCAGGCTCGCTAATCACATGTAAATCATAGAAGAAATCATAGAAACCCTACAGTGCAGAAGGAGGCCATTCGGCCCATCGAGTCTGCACCGACCACAATCCCACCCAGGCCCTACCCCCACATATTTTACCCACTAATCCCACTAACCTATGCATCTCAGGACTCTAAGGGGCAATTTTTTTTTAACCTGGCCAATCAACCTAACCGGCACATCTTTGGACTGTGGGAGGAAACCGGAGCACCCGGAGGAAACCCACGCAGACACGAGGAGAATGTGCAAACTCCACACAGACAGTGACCCGAGCCGGGAATCGAACCTGGGACCCTGGAGCTGTGAAGCAGCAGTGCTAACCACTGTGCTACCGTGCCACATCACAATAAATTTAAATAATTTATTCAGCCTCTTACCCATTTCCGGTGTGAGGCTGGCCACATCGGAAATCCACACGATATGGAGATGGAGGACAGGATCCAATCTTCCTTGGCAGACTGATGTACAGCGCATCAGGAGCAGCTCAGCGCTATAGCAGATAGCTTTTGTCATTCTCACCTCTAAGTCTCTTGCGAATTGAGGACTGCCTTGCTCATGCCACTCTTTATCAATCGGCTTTCAGACTGGGGTAATTTCACATTGGGTTAATGGCATTCTGGCAAGCAGCTGTTTTAATGAGAATTCATGAGATGTAAATGACATTCATGCCACCGGCCGGCGGGAAGAGAGACCTGCCATTAACCCACCTCTGGGAGAATTGCAACATGATTTTACATCAACAGGTTTCCGACTTTAATTTCTCCCATGTGTTCCTCCTCTTCTGCTCACCACCAAACCTGCCAAGGGTGGGATGGGGGAATTCTGCCCAAAGTCTCTCAGTGCCTGGAATCACCGATATTTGGCAGAGCTCCCATTCACCCCACTCCCCTCCACCTCTGGCTCTAAGTCAGGCCGCCTGTTTTCAGCTCCTGGGCTGGGGATCGGGTCCCAGTTGGACACCTGCCGTCGCCCACAATTCTCTTCAAAACATTTTCCATTCCCCACCGTCTTGTTTCTTTAAACTTTGAACAATTGGTGAGATTTCTGATCTGTGTCCAGGTACATTCTCCTCAGGATTATTATAAATATTTACACGTCATTCTCCAGTGCTCTGGTTAACTACCTCAGCTTTCAAACTGAAAAAACAACTGTTTAAATTTTAAAAGCTGAACCTAACTGACTTTTTTGGAATCCTGTTGGCTAACTGTGATCTGACACCAAAGATAGGTGAGCAGCAGCAAGAGAATACCTGAACAACTCCTCCCAGCTGATGCCTGGATGAATACAGGTCAAATGAATTTCTGGTAAGCCCACATAAGAGAGGTTGAGATGTTGGGGCAAATTCTGGGAAATCCAGGAGGAATGGTCACCTTCGTGCCTCTCTCACCACCATGGGTCACAAACCATCCCAGATTTTCTGTGATTGGCTCATAAATTGGTTTTTCATCCAACATCCTGTGTAAGGCCATCCCAAGATGTGTTTACGCTTTAGTTCTTGAATCTCTGCAAGCTTTGTGTCTGCACATGTATCAGCACCAAATTTTAGTTATTCCTGTTCAGAGCATGTTTGGGGGGGGGGGGGGGGGGGGCGGTGCTGGGGTGGGGGGGGGCGGTGTGGGGGGGGTGTTGTGTCTGAGCCGACAATATCAGAATTGGAACTGGTTGTGGGGCTGTGGTGGTGGCCTTGCGGATAAGTTAGGGACTCCTCACCACAGCCTCACTCAAGATGAGCAACTTCCAGAATAAAAATGTGAAGGCCACTTTGATATGGAGGTGAACCTGTAATTGAACCCATGGGGCGGGACAGGTGGGGGGTGGGCGATGCTGTGAGAACTGTAAGGAATGGGGCAGGGGGGTGCGGTGGAGGCTGCTTTTGCTCAAACACGTCTGTCCTGGGAAGGTCTGACCCGGAATATGTGGAACCAAAGCCTGGATTACTGGACAATCATCAAAAATCTGACATGGCCTGGCACCCTGATCTCACCAACCCCTCCTGCCCCTGTGCCAGTGGTGCCCCCCCCCCTGCAATGCCCATGACAAATAGTACCCTATTGTGACACCTAGTATTGGTCATGCTGGCTGTTGCTGCTCAGTCCTCAGGCTACGGGGGCAGGGAGGACTTTTCTCACCCAGTAATCACACCCATGACTGAATTTTCCAGGATTGATGTGGGGAGTGTGGGTGGGGGAGGGGGTGGTTCAACGCAAACTGAACCAAACTGGTTGTGACTCAAAACTAAGAAATGGAACATGAATTTGTGAATTAACGGCAAGTACATAACTACTTAATTTCCAGTGCATTTCTCTCTGTGGAATGGGATGAGGTATGATAAGGGGCATGTGCATTTGCTGATATCTGAACAATTCCTCCAAGCTGATGCCTGGAGGGATACAGACTGGCTTAATGATTGCTTGAGTGCAAAAAATATCAAATGAAAGTGAGATGATTGATTTTGAGCACAAATGATGTCTATAGAATTCAATGAACACTGTTGATGCCAATGGTGGTTTGCTGGGCCATTTTAGGGGACATTTAATTGTCAGTTATATTGTTGTGAGTCTGGAGTCACATGTAGGCCAGACCAGGTAAGGATCCTGATGGGCATTCATTCACCCAATGGATTTTCATGACATTCAGTGATTCATGCTGACCTTTGCTGAACTAGATTTTTTTATTCCAGATTTATTAACTGTATTTAAATTCCACCAGCTGAGTTAGAAACATAGAAGCGAGAAGCCATTCAGCACTTCAAGACTGCTCTGTCTCTCATTGTAATCATGGTTGATCATCAAATTTAATACCCTAATCCCACTTTCTCCCCATATTCTTTGATATCTTTTTCTCCAAGAACTAGATCTGATTTCTTCTTGAAATCACACTGATGCACTATCAATTAGGCAAATCTCAGGGCCTTGTAGGGTCCGGGAAAAAAAGGCCACCAGACGGCCCCTTTGGTTAAGGGTGGCGTCTAGGGCAAAGTCAGACGCATCACTTTCCACTTGGAATGGGATGGATTCATCCACAGCATGCATCGCGGCCTTCGCAATGTCCGCTTTGATGTCGTCGAAGGCCAGACGGGCCTCCTCCGCCAGGGGAAAAGAGGTTGATTTGAGGAGCGGACGGGCTTTATCCGTGCAACGGGGAACCCAATGGGCATAATAGAAGAAGAAGCCCAGGCATCTCCTCAGTGCTTTGAGAGTAGTAGGGAGGGGAAGCTGCATACGGGGATGCATACGGGCTGGATCGGGACCAAGGACACCATTTTCCACCACATACCCAAGGATGGCGAGGCGGCGTGTCCGAAAGACACACTTCACCTCATTATATGTCAAATTCAGGAGAGTGGCAGTACGGAAGAATTTTTGTAGGTTGACATCATGGTCCTGCAGGTCATGGCCGCAGATGGTGACATTATCCAGATACGGGAAAGTGGCTCGTAGCCCATGCTGGTCCACCATTTGATCCATGGCCAGCTGGAAAACTGAGACCCCATTGGTGACACCAAAGGGGACTCGGAGGAACTGGTAGAAGCGGCCATCTGCCTCAAAGGCAGTATATGGGCGATCTTCCGCGCGGATAGGGAGCTGGTGGTAGGCCGATTTTAGATCAATCGTAGAGAAAACCCTATAGTGCGCGATGCGGTTGACTATGTCCGCGATGCGGGGAAGAGGGTACGCATCTAGTTGCGTATACCTGTTTATGGTCTGGCTGTAGTCAATCACCATGCGGTGTTTCTCCCCCGATTTAACTACGACCACCTGCGCCCTCCAGGGGCTGGTGCTGTCCTGGATAATCCCTTCCTTGAGCAAACGTTGTACTTCGGACTGAATGAAGGCCCGGTCTTCCACACGATAGCGCCTACTTTTGGTGGCTATAGGCCTGCAATCCGGGGTGAGACTATTGAATAAAGGGGGGAGGGGTGATCTTGAGGGTCGAGAGACTGCAGGTGGTGCGCGAGGGGCGCTGCAGTGACGGCGCTTTGCAGACAGAGAGCGGGGGATAAGGGCCATCATACTGCAAGGTGACGCTCCTCTGATGGCTGAGGAAATCTAACCCCAGCAGTACAGATGCGCAGAGTCGCGGCAGCACGAGGAGCCGAAAACGCTCGTAGACTGTGCCCTGTAGCGTCAGAGTCACCACACAGCACCCAAGGACCTCCACTGAGTAGGAATCCGAAGCCATGGAGATTGTCTCTCTCCAGGGCCGCACGGGAAGGGCATATCGACGCACTGTGCGAGGGTGTATAAAACTTTCTGTGCTCCCGCAGTCGAACAGGCAGTTTTCTGCATGGTGGTTTACCTTAATCTCCATCATTGACTTGGAGAATTGGTGAGGCTGAGATTGGTCCAGCCGAATCGATGCCACCGTCGAACCCAGTAAGTATTCATCTTCGTCCGCGTCTGATGACGTCACGGGTGAAGTTTCCCGCTCGGCGCACCTTGATGACGGTACTCAAGATGGCGATTTCTGCGCCACGGACTGTATCAAAGATGACGATTCCCGCACATCCGCTGACTGCATCAAAGATGGCGATCCGCACGCATCCGCTGACTGCATCGAAGATGGCGACGCCCGCGCTTCCGCTGACTGCATCAAAGATGGTGATTCGCACGCAGCCACTGACTGCATCAAAGATGGCTGCACCCGCGGAACACACGCGGCGCCACGAGGCTTCGCGATCGGCTTCGCCCGGCAGACTTTGACGAAGTGGCCTTGCTTACCGCATCCGGAGCAGATCGCATCCTTCGCCGGGCAGCGACGCCGCGGGTGCTTGGCTAGGCCGCAGAAGGAGCATTTGGGCACCGCTGAAACAGCCGTCGCGGTGGAACCGTCGATGGAACGGGATGCGGGGTAGGCCCCGAGATTGCAGCAGGCCGCTTCTAGAGATTAAGCCATCGTGGCCGTTTTCTGGAGATCCAGGCCACCCTGTTCAAGCAGGCGCTGCCGAATGTAAGTAGACTCAATACCCACGACGTAGGTGTCCCGGATCAGGTCCTCCGTGTTCTGAGCGGCTGAAACAGCCTTACAGTCGCAAGCTCGAGCTAGAACCCGCAGGGCACAAGAAATTGGGCGCACGATTCTCCTGGCTGCTGCCTGCGAGTAGCCAAGAGATGTCTGGCGTAGACCACGTTAGGGCTCTTTCGAAACTGCCCTTTTAAGAGTTCTATAGCGTCCACATATGTAGTAGCGTCCCGGAAGATACCGTAGACTGCATCGCTTACCCGGGCACGGAGCACGTGGAGCTTATCACGGTCGGAGTCGACGGCCGCAGAGGCGTTGATGAAGCCTTCAAAGCAGTCCAGCCAATGGTCAAATTTATCAGAAACTCCGACCTCTTGAGGGTCCAATGTTAACTTGTCGGGCTTTAAAAGCTGCTCCATGTCGGTCAAATGTAATGAATAAAATTGATGCGCTATCAATTAGGCAAAAGACTACTTGTGTGCCAATACAACTGTAGGCTTTTATTCATTACAGAACCAGGAGAACATCCCAACAGATAACCGACCCGAACTGAACAAGGGGGAGGAAACAGCCACCTTTGTACTAGGTGACAAGGGGAGGAGCCGAGCCGACAGGGGATGTGTCCAGGCATAACAAACACACAACGGTGGTCCAGGCAGGACAAAGGCACAACTGAAGTCCACCACACACACAATGTTTTTTATCTCAATTACTTTCTGCGGTAATGAATTCCATAGATTCCCCATTCCCTGGGTGAAGAAATTTCTCCTTGCTCCAGGCCGAAAAGTTTCACCCCCCTCCTCCAAACCAGTTGCTCATCCAGTAAAATTAACACTACTCCACCAGCTCCCTTATAGTCCAATTTACTGGAATGTGCTACATGCCATCATGTCCTTTTCCTCATCCTTGGTGTCTTTGATGATCTGGCTATGTATCTTCTGCACAGTTGCTAAGCACCAGTCTTTCTTATAAAGTCTTCACATATGACATTCTTAATCAATTGGGCCAGTGGGCTGACGAATGGCAGATGGAGTTTAATTTAGATAAGTGCGAGGTGATGCATTTTGGTAGATTGAACCAGGGCAGGACTTACTCAGTTAATGGTCAGGCGTTGGGGAAAGTTACAGAACAAAGAGATCTAGGGGTACATGTTCATAGCTCCCTGAAACTGGAGTCACGGGTGGACAGAGTGGTGAAGAAGGCATTCGGCATGCTTGGTTTCATCGGTCAGAACATTGAATACAGGAGTTGGAATGTCTTGTTGAAGTTGTACAAGACATTGGTAAGGCCACACTTGGAATACTGTGTGCAATTCTGGTCACCCTATTATTGAAAGGATATTAAACTAGAAAAAGTGCAGAAAAGATTTACTAGGATGCTACCGGGACTTGATGGATCGAGTTATGAGGAGAGACTGGATAGACTGGGACTTTTTTCTCTCGAGCGTAGGAGGCTGAGGGGTGACCTTATAGAGGTCTATAAACTAATGAGGGGCATAGATCAGCTAGATAGTCAGTATCTTTTCCCAAAGGTAGGGGAGTCTAAAACTAGAGGACATAGGTTTAAGGTGAGAGGGGAGAGATACAAAAGTGTCCAGAGGGGCAATTTTTTCACACAGAGGGTGGTGAGTTTCTGGAACAAGCTGCCAGAAGCAGTAGTAGAGGCGGGTACAATTTTGTTTTTTAAGAAGCATTTAGATAGTTATATGGATACGATGAGTATAGAGAGATATGGGCCACATGCGGGCAATTGGGATTAGCTTAGGGTTTTAAAAAAAAGGGCGGCATGGACAAGTTGGGCCGAAGGGCCTGTTTCCATGCTGTAATCCTCTATGACTCTATGACATCACAAAGGAGGCCATTCATCCCATTGTGCCTGCGCTCCTGCTTGGAAAAAGCAAACTGCCCAACTGTCCACAGTTCTACAGTGTTCTCACCTTCAAGTATTATCCAATCCCTTTTTGAAATGTATTACTGAGTCTGCTTCCAACACCTTTAGAGAAAGTGCATTCTAGATCACAATAACTTGGCCAATGTTTCAAGGTTAATACTGACTCGAAACGTTGGTTCTATTCTCTTTCCACAGGTGCTGTCAGACCTGCTGAGATCTTTCAGTATTTTCTGTCTTTGTGTTGAAGTTAGAATTATAACAGGTTTTCAGCAAGTGAAGGGGAGAAGGTGGGAAGAAGAACAAAAGGGAAAGTCTGTGATAGAGTGGGCAGTAGGAAAGATTAAATGACAAAAGGTTTCACAAGGGCAGATGTGCACCAAATTGCTGGTGAGTTAGTAGACGAGAACATTTTTTATCAAAGTCAGGAGCATGCTATTTAATAGATGAAAGGGCTTACTCACTCTGGTGAAAAGTTACTGGAACACACCGAGGGACAGGAGAAAAGGTGAAAGTCAGATCCTTACCAGACTCTGAATATCACTAAGGCTCTTGCCTTCCTGGGGTGAAGATTTCCTTCTCTTCTTGAAATGTGAGGAATAACATGGTGTGAGGATGTATGCATCATGTCAGGCTGCCTGTATCTATTGCATACCCCATGCCAATTGCGCACGTGAGGTTAAAATTAGCATTTTTTAAGTGCACATGATTTTCCGATATTTTTTTCTGTTGGTCTCGGTGAGAAAACCGGGGAGAATTCTATAGGTGGCACTGTATATTCAGCCTGTTTAGGAAAAGAAATTTCACGACTTTCACACCATACCCCTGGTGGCCTGCATCTGATTGGCTTACTCCGCTACAACTTAATCACTGCAGTCAGTGGGGCTCAGCATTTAAATGCCTCCCCAGCGTTTGTTCAAAGTCCAACTGGGGGAACGTTGCCAAAAGACTGCACCACGCTTACTGAGTGTGGTGAACCATTGTTGGTTCCCACCAGATAGTGCTGAGCCATGGTCTGGCCAGTACTATGAGTCTGTATATATGTTACTGTTGGGGTTAGGGTTGGGCTGTTCTACCTGTTAATATAGTTGTTATGGTACACCCCAGTCGGCTCCGCCTCCTGGGAGAGGTATAAAGGTCACTGCTGTGCCTGGTGACCCTTTAGTCTGGGATCGTATACTGTATATGGTAGCTCTGTTATTGTTGGCAATAAAAGCCTTTATTTCCCGAGTACATCACGCCTCTCGTGTGTTATATTGCGCATCAATTTTATTGCCAACAAGTACATTTTTTAAAAAAAAAACGACAAAGAAAACATGGAGCAAATGCTTAAACCCGAACGGCTTACGTTGGACCCACGTGCGGCGGGAGCATCGAACACTTTCGACCACTGGTTGAAGTGTTTCCAGGATTACCTTGACGCCTCCACAGCGGTCACCGACGACGCCGACAGACTCCGGGTCCTCCACGCAAGGGTAAGCGACGCTGTATACCTAGCGATCCGTGGGGCCACCGACTACAAAGGGGCCCTTGAGCTTCTCAAGAAGCGATACAACAAACTGCCGAATGAGATGCATGCTCGATACCTTCTAACCACTCGACGGCGGCAGCCTGGCGAAACAACGGAACAGTATGCGTGCGAGCTTCAACAGCGAGCCAGAGCCTGCAACTGCAAGGCAGTGTCGGCAGACCAGTACGTGAACGACCTAGCTCGAGATGCGTTCGTGGCGGGAATCGGCTCGTCGTACATCCGCCTTCGGCTGTTGGAGCAAGGTAACCTCGATCTCACTAAATCCATAGAGTTAGCTGACGCTCTAGAAACGGCCTCCAAAAGTCTGGCGATGTACCCCGACGACCACGTGGAGACAGTGTGGCAGGGGCAGTCACAGACCCCACTTCATTCAGCGGGACCGAAAAACTGCGCGATTGCGTTCCCAGCCTCGGACCTGACGACGGCAGCAGCTCCAGGTGGCCCGCGGTGTTACTTCTGTGGGGGGGGTGAAACACCCTCAGCAGCGATGTCCAGCTAAAGCGGTGTTGTGCTCCGCCTGCGGCAAGAAGGGGCACTATTCCAAGGTATGCCGGTCCAAACTTCCATCCAAGAACAGCAGTGCGGCGTGTGACTTCCCGGAGCCGCCTCCTTGTCTTCTGCATCTTCAAGGTCTTCTACCACGTGTGATTCCAGGACGTCGCCATTCCAAACGACGGAGCCGCAAGACACGTGCGACCTGCAGGGGCCGCAGGTTTTGGCGCCATCGTCCACGTGCGACCTATGGGGACAGCCATTTTGGTCGGCACCGACCACGAATGACCAGCAGGGGTCGTCATCAACCATCTCAGCTGCCTGCAGTTGCGCCCACGAACCAACGGTGGCGTCGATCATCCTGGACCAGGCCAAGCCTCACAGACTCGACAAGTCCATGATGGATGTACAGGTAAACAAACGCCCGATTTATTGTTTGTTTGACAGCGGGAGCACGGAGAGCTTCATTCACCCAGACACCGTGAAGCGGTGTGGTCTCCAGATTCGGACTGTCAAGCAGACAATTTCAATGGCGTCAAGGTCCCGGTCTGTCACCGTGCTAGGGAGTTGCGTGGTCAATCTGACGGTGCAGGGCATGGTTTACGAGAACTTCAAGCTCCTTGTGTTACCGCACCTTTGCGCGCCAATACTCCTAGGACTAGATTTTATGGTCCACTTGAAGAGAGTAACCCTGCAGTACGGTGGGCAACTCCCTCCGCTTTCAGTGGGAGACCCGCAGCCTCTAAATTGCTCAACGCGCTCCACATGTAGTCTCTCAACGCTTAGGATTACCACACCCTCCCTATTCCAGAATCTCGTGCCAGGCTGCAAGCCCATCGCAACAAAGAGCAGGCTTTACAGCGCTGAGGATCGGATCTTCATTCGATCTGAAGTTCAGCAGCTCCTCAAGGAAGGGATCATCCAACCTAGTGCTAGTCCTTGGAGAGCGCAAGTCGTGGTGGTTAAGAATGGGAACAAACCCCGAACGGTCATAGACTATAGTCAGACCATTAACAGATACACGCAACTGGATGCGTACCCCCTCCCGCGCATATCTGACATGGTCAATCAGATTGCGCAGTACTGGGTGTTCTCCACCATTGACTTAAAATCTGCTTACCACCAGCTCCCCATTCACCCAGAGGACCGACAATACACGGCCTTTGAGGCGGATGGTCGCCTGTACCATTTTTTAAGGGTTCCTTTTGGTGTCGCGAATGGGGTCTCGGTCTTCCAGCGTGCTATGGACCGAATGGTGGACCAGAACGGACTGCGGGCTACCTTCCCGTACCTGGATAACGTCACCATCTGCGGCCATGACCAGCAGGACCACGATGCCAACCTTCTTCGATTCTTACACACTGCATCTCGCCTGAATCTGACCTACAACAGGGAGAAGTGTGTATTTCGTACGCGCCGCCTAGCTATCCTCGGATACGTGGTGGAAAACGGGGTCCTTGGCCCTGATCCAGACCGTATGCGTCCTCTCCTCGAACTTCCCCTGCCCACTAGCGTCAAAGCACTAAGAAGATGTTTAGGCTTTTTCTCATACTACGCACAGTGGGTTCCCAATTACGCGGACAAAGCCCATCCGCTCATCAAGTCTACCTCTTTTCCCCTAGCAACAGAGGCTCGCCTTTGCAAGAATAAAAGCCGACATCGCGAAAGCCACGATGCACGCTATCGATGAGTCCATCCCCTTCCAGGTGGAGAGTGATGCATCTGATTTCGCCCTGGCCGCCACACTTAACCAGGCGGGCAGGCACTTCGCCTTTTTCTCTCGCACCCTCCAAGGCCCTGAAATTCGACATTCGGCAGTGGAAAAGGAGGCCCAGGCCATTGTGGAGGCCGTTCGGCATCGGCGCCATTACTTGGCGGGAAAACGGTTCACTCTGCTCACGGACCAGCGGTCCGTGGCGTTCATGTTCAACAACACGTTACAGGGTAAGATCAAGAATGATAAGATCTTGAGGTGGAGAATCAAACTCTCCACCGACAATTATGATATCATGTATCGTCCAGGGAAGCTCAACGAGCCCTCGGATGCCCTGTCGCGTGGAACATGCGCTAGTATGCAGGAGAATCGATTGCAGGCTCTCCACAATGACCTCTGCCATCCGGGGGTCACTCGGCTCTTCCACTTCATAAAAGCCCAGAATCTACCCTACTCGGTGGAGGATGTCAGGTCCATAACTCGAAGCTGCCGGGTATGCGCGGAATGCAAACCGCACTTCTCCCGACCTGACAGGGCACAACTCGTTAAGGCCACTTGTCCCTTCGAAAGGCTGAGTGTGGACTTTAAGGGCCCCCTTCCCTCGACAGATCGGAACCACTCATGTGGTTGATGAGTACTCACGATTCCCTTTTGTCATTCCCTGTTCTGATATGACCGCTGCCACGGTTATCAAGGCATTTCGTGATCTTTTCACCCTGTTCGGTTACCCCTGTTACATCCACAGCGATAGGGGCTCGTCGTTCATGAGCGATGACTTGAGGCAATACCTGCTCTCCTGCTCTCATATGGGATTGCCTCTAGTAGAACCACGAGCTACAACCCAAGGGGTAACGGACAGGTCGAACGAGAGAATGCTACAGCCTGGAAGGCTGTCTAACTGGCGTTGAGGTCTAGAACCATAGAACCATAGAAAATTACAGCTTAGAAACAGGCCTTTTGGCCCTTCTTGTCTGTGCTGAACCATTTTATGCCTAGTCCCACTGACCTGCACTTGGACCACATCCCTCCACACCCCTCTCATCCATGAACCCGTCCAAGTTTTTCTTAAATGTTAAAAGTGACCCCGCATTTACCACTTTATCCGGCAGCTCATTCCACACTCCCACCACTCTCTGCGTGAAGAAGCCCCCCCTAATATTCCCTTTAAACTTTTCTCCTTTCACCCTTAACCCATGCCCTCTGGTTTTTTTCTCCCCTAGCCTCAGCGGAAAAAGCCTGCTTGCATTCACTCTATCTATACCCATCAAAATCTTATACACCTCTATCAAATCTCCCCTCAATCTTCTACGCTCCAGGGAATAAAGTCCCAACCTATTCAATCTCTCTCTGTAACTCAGCTTCTCAAGTCCCAGCAACATCCTTGTGAACCTTCTCTGCACTCTTTCAATCTTATTTACATCCTTCCTGTAACTAGGTGACCAAAACTGTACACAATACTCCAAATTCGGCCCCACCAATGCCTTATATAACCTTACCATAACACTCCAACTTTTATACTCGATACTCCAATTTATGAAGGCCAATGTACCAAAGGCACTCTTTACGACCCTATCCACCTGTGACGTCACTTTTAGGGAACTCTGTACCTGTATTCCCAGATCCCTCTGTTCAACTGCACTCTTCAGAGTCCTACCATTTACCCTGTACGTTCTCCTTTGGTTTGTCCTTCCAAAGTGCAATATCTCACCCTTGTCTGCGTTAAATTCCATTTGCCATTTTTCAGCCCATTTTTCTAGTTGGTCCAAATCCCTCTGCAAGCTTTGAAAACCTTCCTCACTGTCCACTACATCTCCAATCTTTGTATCATCAGCAAACTTGCTGATCCAATTTACCACATTATCATCCAGATCATTGATATGGATGACAAACAACAATGGACCCAACACCGATCCCTGCGGCACACCACTAGTCACAGGCCTCCACTCAGAGAAGCAATCCTCCACAACCACTCTCTGGCTTCTTCCATTGAGCCAGTGTCTTATCCAATTTACTACCTCCCCATGTATACCCAGCGACTGAACCTTCCTAACTAACCTCCCATGAGGGACCTTGTCAAAGGCCTTGCTGAAATCCAGGTAGACAACATCCACCGCCTCCCCTTCATCCACTTTCCTGGTAACCTCCTCGAAAAACTCTAATAGATTGGTCAAACATGTCCTACCACGCACAAAGCCATGTTGACTCTCCCTAATAAGTCCCTGTCTGTCCAAATATTTGTAGATCCTATCCCTTATCACACCTTCCAATAACTTGCCCACCACCGACGTCAAACTTACTGGCCAATAATTTCCCGGATTTCTTTTGGAACCTTTTTTAAACAACGGAACAACATGAGCCACCCTCCAATCATCCGGCTCCTCCCCGTGAATACTGACATTTTAAATATGTCTGCAAGTTCAACACTAGCTTCCCTCAAGGTCCGTGGGAATACCCTGTCCGGTCCTGGGGATTTATCCACTCTGATTTCTCAGAATCTCAGAAACCCTACAGCACAGAAAGAGGCCATTCAGCCCATCGAGTCTGCACCGACCACAATCCCACCCAGGCCCTATCCTCAAGACAGCGAGCACCTCCTCCCCTTTAATCTGTAAAGGTTCCATGGCCTCCCTACCAGTTTGCCCTATTTCCGTAGACTCCATGCCCGTTTCCTCAGTAAATACAGATGCAAAAAAACCATTTAGTATCTCCCCCATCTCTTTTGGTTCCATACACAGTGTACCACTCTGGTCTTCAAGAGGACCAATTTTATCCCTCACTATCCTTTTGCTCCTAACATACCTATAGAAGCTCTTTGGATTTTCCTTCACTCTATCTGCCAAAGCAACCTCATGTCTTCTTTTAGCCCTCCTGATTTCCCTCTTAAGTAGCTTCTTGCACTTTTTATACTCCTCGAGCATCTGATGTGTTCCTTGCTGCCTGTACATTTCATACAACTCTCTCTTCCTCTTAATCAGTGTTACAATCTCCCTCGAGAACCAAGGTTCCTTATTCCTATTTACTTTGCCTTTAATCCTGCCAGGAACATACAAACTCTGCACTCTCAAAATTTCTCCTTTGAAGGCCTCCCACTTTCCATTTACATCCTTACCAGAGAACAGCCTGTGCCAATCCACACTTCCCAGATCCCTTCTCATTTCATCAAATTTGGCCTTTTTCCAGTTCAGAACTTCAACCCGAGGACCAGATCTATCCTTATCCACGATCAGGTTGAAACTAATGGCATTATGATCACTGGATCCAAAGTGTTCCCTCACACTCACATCCATCACCTGCCCTAACTCATTTCCCAATAGGAGATCCAATATCGCATCCTCTCTAGTTGGCACCTCTATATACTGATGTAGAAAATTCTCCTGAACACATTTTACAAACTCTACCCCGTCTAAACCTTTAACAGTATGCGAGTCCCAATCTATATGTGGAAAATTAAAATCCCCTACTATCACAACTTTGTGTTTCTTGCAGTTGTCAGCTATCTCTCCGCTGATTTGCTCCTCCAGTTCTCGCTGACTATTGGGTGGTCTATAATACAAGCCCATTAATGTGGTCATACCTTTCCTGTTTCTCAGCTCCACCCATAGGGCCTCTGTAGACAAGCTCCCTAATCTATCCTGCCTGAGTACCGCTGTAACATTTTCCCTGACCAAAAATGCCACCCCCCCCACCTTTTATCCCTCTGCCTCTATCCCGCCTGAAACATTGGAACCCTGGAACATTGAGCTGCCAGTCCTGCCCCTCCTGTAGCCAAGTTTCACTAATGGCTATAATGTCATATTTCCACGTGTCTATCCACGCCTTCAGCTCATCTGCCTTCCCTACAATACTCCTGGCATTGAAATAGACACACCTCAAGAAATTATTTCCACCACACTCTACCCTTCCATTTGTGATTTTGCTTGAACTAACCTGTCTTTTACCCCTGCTCCACTATCTGCTCTGGCACTCTGGTTCCCACCCCCCTGCAAATCTAGTTTAAACGCTCCCCAATAACACTAGCAAATCTCCCTGCAAGTATATTGGTCCCCTTGTAGTTTAGGTGTAACCCATCTCTCTTGTACAGGTCCCACCTGCCCCAGAAGAGGTCCCAATGATCCAAGAATTGGAAACCCTGCCCCCTGCACCAGTTCCTCAGCCACGTGTTTATCCGCCCAAGCATCCTACTCCTGCCCTCACTGGCATGTGGCTCAGGTAGCAATCCTGAGATTACTACCCTCGGGGTCCTGCTTTTTAACTTCCTTCCAAGCTCTTTGTACTCACTCTTTAGGACCTCCTCACTCTTCCTTCCCACGTCATTGGTACCGACATGTACCACGACATCTGGCTGATCACCTTCCCTCTTTAGAACGCTGTGCACGCAATCAGAGACATCGCTGACCTTGGCACCTGGGAGGCAACAAACCATGCGGGAGTCTCTGTCCCGACCACAGAACCTCCGGTCCGTACCTCTGACCATCGAGTCCCCTATCAGTACTGCTCTCCTCTTCTTCATCCCACCCTTTTGCGCTGTAGAACCAGACTCAGTATCAGAGTTCCGGCTGTCGCAGCTTGTCCCAGGTAAAGCATCTGCCACAACAGTATCCAATTCAGTATACCTGTTGTGGAGGGGTATGTCCACTGGGGAACCCTGCTCTGCCTGTCCTTTCACACTGCCATTTCCTCTCCTTACAGTCTTCCAGTCTCCCGTTGGCAAGAGGTACTCCCTGATGCGCTCCACTCCATACGCTCACTCCTGTGTACGGCAACCAACGCTACTCCTCATGAGAGAATGTTTTCATTCCCTCGGAAGTCTTCCTCTGGGACCTCATTACCGTCTTGGTTGACGTACTCAGGACCTGTCCTCCTGTGGCGACATGTTAGGACCCGCAAGTCCGACCCTTTGGTTGAACAGGTCCATCTCCTCCACGCCAACCCTCAGTATGCCTACGTGGCATATCCTGACGGGCGAGAGGACACGGTCTCGATTCGAGATCTGGCGCCAGCAGGGGGCTTGGAAACCCCTGTCGCTCCCACACCTACTGTTAGGGACCCCCCAACCATTATTTCCCCTCCTGACACGGCGCGGGCAGTATCGGGACCACCACTTAACCCTCTTACTCCCGTGTACAGCTTGCCTGAGTCCAGGAGATGGTCGCCACTTCAAGGCGTGCCCGAGTTCAGCGGATTGTCACCACCTCGGGGTCTACCGGCCCGTGAGGCACTGGAGGAGTCGCTGGACACCGCCTTGGAGAGAACGTCACCGCGATTGCCTGAACCGGTGTCATCGCCGGTGTTGAGGAGGTCACAACGACGGTGCGGTCCCCCAGACCGTTTGAACTTATAGACAAATGAGCAATTGTTCTGTGTTTTGTACCCCGCCGGCCTTTGTTTTCAAAGGAGGGGTGAATGTGGTGAACCATTGTTGGTTCCCACCAGGTAGTGCTGAGCCATGGTCTGGCCAGTACTATGAGTCTGTATATATGTTACTGTTGGGGTTAGGGTTGGGCTGTTCTACCTGTTAATATAGTTGTTATGGAACACCCCAGTCGGCTCCGCCTCCTGGGAGAGGTATAAAGGTCACTGCTGTGCCTGGTGACCCTTTAGTCTGGGATCGTATACTGTATATGGTAGCTCTGTTATTGTTGGCAATAAAAGCCTTTATTTCCCGAGTACATCACGCCTCTCGTGTGTTATATCGTGCATCACTGAGCAAGCCCTAAGCAAACTTCTGAATGTAGTCCAGCAGAGGCAGGAGACTGGCTGCCCTCGATCAGGCAGAGGCCCTGCCAGCAAAATGACCAACCTCGTCTGGGGGGCTGTGCCTGCGATTGTGAGCGCTAGTTGACTATCTAAGTGTACGGGGCCTCAGTGCCAGAAGAAGATGAATGATCCTCTTTGTGCAGCCAGGGTAAGTCTACCTCCTCATGACTCCTTTAACACACCCCTCACACCACCACAGTGATCTCACTCCCATCTACCTCGCAGGGTCCCAGCACTTGTAATAGAACCATAGGACATTACAGCATGGAAACAGGCCTTTTGGCCCTTCTTGGCTGTGCCAAACCATTTTTCTGCCGAGTCCCACTGACCTGCACCTGGACCATATCCCTCCACACCCCTCTCATCCATGTACCTGTCCAAGTTTTTCTTAAATGTTAAAAGTGAGCTCACATTCACCACTTCATCTGGCAGCTCATTCCACACTCCCACCACTCTCTGTGTGAAGAAGCCCCCCCTAATATTCCCTTTAAACTTTTCCCCCTTCACCCTTAACCCATGCCCTCTAGTTTTTTTTCTCCCCTAGCCTCAGTGGAAAAAGCCTGCTTGCATTCACTCTATCTATACCCATCATAATTTTATACACCTCTATCAACTCTTCCCTCATTCTTCTACGCTCCAGGGAATAAAGTCCTAACCTATTCAACCTTTCTCTGTAACTCCGTTTCTCAAGTCCCGGCAACATCCTTGTAAACCTTCTCTGCACTCTTTCAACCTTATTAATATCCTTCCTGTAATTAGGTGACCAAAACTGCACACAATACTCTACATTCGGCCTCACCAATGTCTTATACAACCTCGCCATAACAGTCCAAAACTTATACTCAATATTTTGATTTATAAAGGCCAATGTACCAAAAGCACTCTTTACGACCCTATCTACCTGTGACGCCACTTTTAGGGAATTATGTATCTGTATTCCCAGATCCCTCTGTTCTATTGCACTCTTCAGTGTCCTACCATTTACCTTGTATGTTCTACCTTGGTTTGTCCTTCCAAAGTGCAATACCTCACACTTGTCTGCATTAAACTCCATCTGCCATTTTTCAGCCCATTTTTCCCTCTGCAAGCTTTGAAAACCTTCCTCACTGTCCACTACACCTCCAATCTTTGTCCCATCAGCAAATTTGCTGATCCAATTTACCACATTATCATCCAGATCAATGATATAGATGACAAACAACAATGGACCCAGCACTGATCCCTGTGGCACACCACTAGTCATAGGCCTCCACTCAGAGAAGCAATCCTCCACTACACTCTCTGGCTTCTTCCATTGAGCCAATGTCTAATCCAGTTTACTACCTCTCCATGTATACCTAGCGACAGAACCTTCCTAACTAACCTCCCATGCGGGACCTTGTCAAAGGTCTTACTGAAGTCCATGTAGACAACATCCACTGCCTTCCCTTCATCCAGTTGCCGGCCCTCCTCTCCCCATAATTCCCCAGTGCTCCTCAGTCCTCACATCCCTGCCTCCACTCACCTCCCACGCATGCTGGAATTGACTGTCATCTGACTTAGTGTGACTCCTGCCCACACCCTCCCCACCTGTCTGTTTGCAGGACAAACACGAGCACAACTGGCTTAAGCAGGCACAGCCAGCCAGAATGATGCTGAAGCTGAAGACCTCCTTCGAGGAATGAGTCTTGAGCTTGCTGGCAAGGAGCAGGCCACACATGTGCGGAGAGTGTGATGGGAGCAAGAGACACGTGAGAACCGTCCACACATCAACTATGGTGCAAGCTTCACGTAAGTTACCTTTCCCCTATCAGTGTCCCCCTGTCCCATGCTAATGCCATACCGTTCCATTGCAGGTCCATCCGCAGACTAGCCCGGACCATCCTCGCAGCCCCAGTAGACCACAGACCCGAGCAGCTCTGAGGGAGACATGTCAGAGACCAGGGTTGAAAAGATGTCGCACCTGTCACCCACACCCTCCACCAGCACAGATACTCACACCTTGGGGGAATTAACTAATAAGCAGGCTTCTGAGTCACTCACTGGTGAGCACCTCATACCTGATGATCCACAGCAGGTGGAGGCAGTGCATCGGCAGTCAGAGCGATGCTGGACCCAAGACTTGGCATGGCTAATGTGGGCTGAAAATTCCGCCCTTTGTTTCTGCTTTCTCCCATGTTAAGTTGGTATCTAGACACACATCTCCTGGAGCTATCTTGGTGGGTGAGTGCACTCAGGCCTCTGCTATTTTTCAATGGTATTTCAGGAAACGCAGTGGCCAAACAACAAATCTACCTTTGATTTACTTGACCAAAAGTAAGTCTGAGATGAGGAACTCAGCAGAATGGATGTTGACTCAAGTTCTGTGTTACAATAGATCTATGGTCCAACACAGTGTTCATTATAAAGAGAGATTAGTATTGCACACAATTGTTAACCATTTCGCCCGACATCAATTCTGTTGACAATATTACTGCAGCAAGATAAAATCAATAATCTGTATTTATGTAGAACCTTTAATGTATCAAATGCTACAAAGTACTTCAGAAGTGGGGAGAAAAATAGATAAAAGAATTGCAGAGCTTTACCAGAAAGGTACATGAATGTGGAAGTTCAATTGTGTACAGAAACTGAAGCTGGGGTTTTTCTCCTTTCAGCAGAGAAGACTAATTGGAGATTTAATAAAAGTGTTCACAATCCTGGATGGCTTTGATGGAATAAAGAAGGAGAAATCATCTCTGGCAGGAGAACAGTCGGTTAGCGGATGAGACAAATTTAAGGGGATTGGTAAAAGAATAAGGAGAACCTTTTTAAGCCAACACATCGCTATGATCTGGATTACACTGCCTGGAGGTATGGTGGAAGCAGATTCCATAATAAAGGAGAAACGTTTGTCGAGCTATGCGGAAAGGGCATGGTAACAGAACTAATTGAATAATTATATCCAAGACACTGTCACAGGCGCGATGGCCTCCTTTTGTGCTGTATCATTTTATGATTCTGTGAATGGATATCAAGCCATGGGGAGAGAGATTAAGGAAGATGCAGAAGTTGTTTTACAATTGAAGAAGGTAAAGATGTAGGATGGAACGAGGCAGTGAAGCAATTTGCAAATGGGAAGAGGATTTGAATTTTAATGTTGTGGGAGACAAGAGAGCCAATGTAAATCAGTGAGAGAAAGATATCAAGGAAGGAGGAATTTGTGTGAGAAAGAATAGTGGCACCCAAAATGCATTATCATCAGTGTTAAAATGTCAGCGATCAAAACGCTTTCTTCCGCAAGCTGATAATTTATCTAAAAACTAGAATTAATAGAATAATTAGAATAGTTAGATTTTAAATGCTGGTTAAGATTGCTTTTATATTTACATTTTCCAAACAAATTTGGCTAAGTCCTAAAACTGCGATACATTGCCGAGTGTAAAACACACTCAGTCTTTTTGAATTTGTACAGTTCTGAAGATGCTAAATGGCTGAGCTGCCAGGACTATTCCTGTCACTTTTTATTATTTAGGAAATCCATTCCAGAGGACAACAGCTCATGCTAAAGCAAAGTGTAAATCTAGGCCAAAAATCTGGGCTAATCTCCATTTGGCTGGTTTGATTGAACCAGGCAAAAACATTGCTTTTGTCAGAATAAGACTCAGATAATCATATAATGCCTTTACTGTTACTGAAAAGAATAGAAATCACACACACACACACACATATATGCATACATCCTGCAAGAATCACATTGATAAGCACTTTGATCACAGGAGTCATGCTGTAATGAGCACATTCTGTGCTCATTGAGGAATTTGTCTCCAAGCTGAGTTTCAGTGGGGTAAATTGCATTTGGTTCTTAATGCAGCTGGATTTGGAACTAGAATAATTGTTTCAAATATTTGAAAACAAGGAGGAACGAAACCTTTGATATTTATTACTCTGTGTGCGTTTAGAGGTGGGAAAACAGGATATCTGGGGATGGAGAACAGGATCATTCAGCAAACATCTTAACTTCTGGTATTTTTTTTAATAACCTGATTTGTGTATTTGATATCAAGTGGGTAACTTTGGCACGTTCACATGCTTCTATCTTCGTGTTCACAAAAGTAGAATGCATCAAATTGATATATTTTTAAATGATCCCTTTAAAATGATTATTTGGTTGTCAAGTGTTAGAAAAGAAAATAAACTTTTATTGAAAATAGAATTACCTGGGGCCAAATCTTCCGGTCTCCAGATTGTCGGAGACTGGATGTGCATTTGCTATTCTTGTGAGTTGTCCTGATTAATGCAAGATGGAAAACTTTGACAATATGTGTCTTTGTTCAACAATACTCAAGCTCTCTACTACCAAATGACTACTAATCTCAGCATGATGGAATGTCACATAATGAAGGCATCATGGGAGTTTACTAGATCTTAAACTTCAAGTATTATGAGAAGCTTTGTGATCTACCACCATGTAAGCATCAGGAGAAAATTCTGAGGCAATTGTTCAATTTCTAGTTGATTCTTAGCACGTTGAGGACACAATTTGCAAATATATTTGTGTGATCACCATCCATTTGTTAGAAACTGTCTTGGGCTAGATTTTATGCTCTCCTGTCAGTGGGGACATGTATAAAATCCATCAGCTAGCCTTCTCATGACAGATCCACTTTCACTTGACCTGTCTGAAATTTTACAGATAGGTAGGATGCCTTCAGATGGCATTTCTGTCCACCCTTAAGTCTACTGAGGCCCTTAAGTAGCCAATTAAAATAACCAAAGCCTCATCCCATCCCACCATGTAGGAAGTGTGTCAGGTTAAGTACAAGTGGGGACCATTGGGGCCCCCTTTAACCCATCTGAGACAACCTCCAGGTCATCCCCCATCCCCTTCATAGCCAGTTCAATGCCTTCACTGACCTGCCTACACACTGGGGTAGGTGGTAGATATCAGTGGGAATATCTTTATGGAAGTTCAAAAGCTGTACACATTGTCTCTTGCTGAGCTTCTGGTAAGGGATTTACTCTCTGAACTCCTTGGACAGATAGAACCCTTGAGTATCATTCTACCCCCTCCCCTTCCTCCTCCCTCTTCCAGCAGCTTATCCTGTTCTGTGTAGTGTCTGTTCATTCTCCAGTCATCTTCAATTATATCTGGGAGAAACTGATTTGTGCAGAAGCCTTGGAGTCAAGAAATTTATTTGAATACTTGTTGCATTATTCCCTGTAGACAGTGTCGTGCCCTGCCCTGTTGACCCTGCAATGTTATCCTTACTAACATGTGGGATCTTGTGCCAAAATGGGGAGAGCTTTACCACAGACTAGTTAAGCAACAGCCTGACAGTCCAACAGTCATACTCACAGAATCATACCTTTACAGGCAATGCTCCAGACACCACTATCATCATCCCCACAGGCAGGACAGACCCACCAGAGGCAGCACAGTGGTATACCATCAGGAGAATGTTGCCCTCAGAGTTCTTAACATGATCTCTGGTCACCATGAAGTCTCACCGCATCGGGTAAAACATGGACAAGGAAACTTCCTGCTGATTACCACTTGCTGACACCGCGTGAGCTGATGTTTCCGTACTCCTCCATGTTGAATACCACTTGGTGGAAGCTCAGAGGGTGGCTAGGGCACAGAATGTGCTCTGAATGGCGCACTTCAATGTCTATCACCAAGAGTGGCTCAGTAGCATCACCAATGACTCAGGTGGCTGAGTCTTAATAGACATAGCTGCTAGACTGGTAGTAAGTGAAAATCCTGCTTGACCTCATCTTCACCAATCTATCTGTTGTTGATGCATCTGTCCATGACAGTATTGGTAGGAGTGACCACTGCATTGTCCTTGTGGAGATGAAATGTCACCTTTATAGTGAGGATACTCTCCATCGTGTTGTGTGGCATTACCACAATGCTAAATATAATAGATTTTGAAGCAGCATGCAATAGACAAAGCCAAACATTGCCACAACTAATGGATCAGATCTAAGCGCTGCAGTCCTGCCACATCCAGTTGTGTATGGTGGTGGACAATTAAATAATTACCTCGAGGAGGAGGCTTCACAAATACCCATCCTCATAGATGGGGAGGGGTCCAGTATATCAATGTAAAAGACAAAGCTGAAGCATTTACAGTAATCTTCAGCTTGAAGTGCCAATTGGATGATCCATCTGAACCTCTTCTGGAGGTCCCCAAGATCAGAAACGTCAATCTTCAGCCAATTCAATTCATTCCACATGTTGTCAAGAAACAGCTGAAGGCTCTGGATACTGTAAAGGCTTTTGGGCCCTGACAACATTCCAGTAATAAGACTAAACACTTGTGCACCAGAGGCAAAGCTTTTCCAGTGCAGCCACAACATTGACATTTACCTGGCAACATGGAAAACTGCCCACTTATGTCCTGCCCTTAAACAAATCCAACTCGGCCAATTATTGCCCATCAGTCTACTCTTGGCCATCAGTGAAGTGATGGAAGGGCTCATCAACAGCATTTCAACCACTCATCAAGTGGCATTTACTCAGAAGCAACTTGTTCACTGGCACTCAGTTTGGATTCTGTCATGGTCACTCAGCTCCTGACCTCATTACAGCCTTAGTCCAATCATGGACAAAAGTGCTGAACTCAAGAGGTGAGATAAGAGCGACTGCCCTTGACATCAAGGCCACACTTGACTGAGTGTGGCATCAAAAGCCCAAGCAAAACTGGGATGAATGGGAATCAGAGGAAATCTCTCCACTTGTTGGAGTCATACCTATCACAAAGGAAGATGATGGTTATCGGAGGTCAATCATTTCTGTCACAGGACATCACTGCAGGAGTTCTTCAGTGCAGTATCCTCAGCCCAACTATCTTCAGCTGCTTCATCAATGACCTTCCCTCTCTCATAAGGTCACAAAGTTCAACATTCACCACCTCTCAGATACCGAGACAGTCCGTGCCCATTTGCAGAAAGGTCTGAGTGACATTTAGACTTGGGCTGATAAGTGGCAAGTAACATTCACTCCATACAAGTGCCAGGTATTGGCCACCTCCAATAAGACAGAATCTAGCCATCACCCATTGACACTCAATGGTATTATCATTACTGAATCCCATACCGTCAACATCCTGGAACTTACCATTGACCAGAAACTGGACTGGACTAACCATATAAATACTGTGGCTAGAAGAATGGGTCAGAGGCTGGGAATTCTGCAGAGATTAGCTCATCACCTAACTCCTCAAAGGCTGTCCACCTCTAAAACATACAAGTCAGGAGTGTGATGGAATACTCTCTGATTGCCTGGATGAGTGCAGCTCAGCCACACCATCCAGGATAAAGTCGCCCGCTTGATTTGCATCCCAACCAATACTTTCAACACCTACTTCCTCCACCAACAATAGCAGCTATGCATTGCAGGAACTCACCAAGACTCCTTCAACAGCAACTTCCAACTCCACAACCTCTACCACCCAGAAGGGAAAAACTGTTTGGACCGGTATTCTTATTTCCTCGTTTTACTGTTTTTTCCTTCTGGGCACCTAGAAGGAGAAGGACAGCAGATGCATGAGAACACCAGCAAGTTCCCCTCCAAGTCATACATCTTACTGACTTGGAACTGTATCACCATTCCTTCACAGTTGCTGGATCAAAATCCTGTAACTCCCTCGCTAACAACACTGGATGTACCTACACCGCATGGACTGCAGTGATTCGGGGTGGCACGGTGACACAGTGGTTAGCACTGCTGCCTCACAACGCCAGGGATCCGGGTTCAATTCTGGCCTTGGGTCGCTGTCTGTGTGGAGTTTGCACTTTCTCCCTGTGTCTGCATGGGTTTCCTCCGGGTGCTCCGGTTTCCTCCCACAGTCCAAAGAAGTGCGGGTTACGTTGATTGACCATGCTAAATTGACCAAATGTCAGGGGGATTAGCAGGGTTAATGAGGATTTTGGGAATAGGACCTGGGTGGGATTATGGTCGGTACGGACTCGATGGGCCAAATGGCCTCCTTCTGTACTGTAGGGATTCTATGATTCTCTGATTCTAAGAAGGCAGCTGACCATTACCTTCTCGAGGGCAATTAAGAATGGGGAATAAAAATTCTGACCTTGCCAGCAATGCCCACATCCCATGAAAAAACAAAAATCAGACTTTCACAATTTCGAACAACAGTGCAAACAACCCAAAGAAATCAACAAAACTAACTTTAGTAAAGCGTTTGACAAAGTCCCTCATGGTAGGCTGGTGAAAAAGGTTGGATCTCATGGGATAAAGGGGGAGGTGGCTAGATGGGTGGAGAACTGGCTTGGTCACAGAAGACAGAGGGTGGTAGTGGAAGGGTCTTTTTCCGGCTGGAGGCCTGTGACTAGTGGTGTTCCGCAGGGCTCTGTATTGGGACCTCTGCTGTTTGTGATTTATATAAACTTCTGGAAGAAGGTGTAACTGGGGTGATCAGTAAGTTTGCGGACGACACAAAATTGGCAGGACTTGCAGATAATGAGGAGCATTGTCAGAAGCTACAGAAGGATATAGATAGGCTGGAAATTTGGGCAAAGAAATGGCAGATGGAGTTCAATCCTGATAAATGCGAAGTGATGCATTTTGGTAGAAATAATGTAGGGAGGAGCTATACGATAAATGGCAGAACCATAAAGGGTGTAGATACGCAGAGGGACATGGGTGTGCAAGTCCAGAGATCCTTGAAAGTGACGTCATAGGTGGAGAAGGTGGTGAAGAAGGCATCTGGCATGCTTGCCTTTATAGGACGGGGCATAGAGTATAAAAGTTGGGGTCTGATGTTGCAGATGTATAGAACGTTGGTTCGGCCGCATTTGGAATACTGCGTCCAGTTCTGGTCGCCACACTACCAGAAGGACGTGGAGGCTTTGGAGAGAGTACAGAGGAGGTTTACCAGGATGTTGCCTGGTATGGAGGGGCTTAGTTATGAGGAGAGATTGGGTAAACTGGGGTTGTTCTCCCTGGAAAGACGGAGGATGAGCGGAGACTTAATAGAGGTGTGTAAAATTATGAAAGGCATAGATAGGGTGAACGGTGGGAAGCTTTTCCCCAGGTCGGTGGTGACGTTCACGAGGGGTCATAGGTTCAAGGTGAAGGGGGGGAGGTTTAACACAGATATCAGAAGGACATATTTTACACAGAGGGTGGTGGGGGCCTGGAATGCGCTGCCAGGCAAGGTGGTGGAGGCGGACACACTGGGAATGTTTAAGACTTATCTAGACAGCCATATGAATGGAGTGGGAATGGAGGGATACAAAAGAATGGTCTAGTTTGGACCAGGGAGCGTCGCGGGCTTGGAGGGCCGAAGGGTCTGTTCCTGTGCTGTATTGTTCTTTGTTCTTTGTAACCTGAAAGTATTTGATGATCCCTTTAAAAGGCACTGGGTAGTTTCCTACCTGCTGTTGAACATATGCTTAGCTATGGGGAGTGAAGAGGGGATGTTTGAGATCCAAAATTGCACATCATGGTTTGCCTGCCCTGCATTCTATCGGTGGCACACATTACCAATCTGAATCTCAGCACAACTAACTTCAAAATATGCTTGCACTGCAGAAGATATTCTGGTCCCCAAATTGTGCAATATCCCAATTTTGCCCCCATTACATGTTCTTCTTAGGATTTTAGGAGATTGTACATTTGAAATATAATTCCAAATAGATAATATAAACAGGATAGGAGACAGAAAAACTGTTTTTCTTGTTAAAAGGAATACTCTGGATTTTTATCCCTGGATAATGGTGTGTAATATTATTCTCACTTTATCAATTGTACTGGACAGTATTTCACTTTTATGTCATTGTGCATTTCTTACATTGCTGCCTAAATATACTTTGTATTGATTTTGTTTCCACTCAATCTTGCTTTTCAGTTACGGCCAGACTATATCACATTCACATCCCTTCAGAATATTTCACACAAGAGCAGCCATTTTGTTCAGTTCACTTTAGCCCATTCAGTGTCTTTTAAAAAATGCTGATTATAATGTTAGCTGGGGAAGCTGAAAACATCCCAAACTCAGAATCTGATGAGGTTAGAAGAGTTGAGGAAGTGGGAAGTGGACATACAGATTGTTTATGCGTATCAAATTTGCATTTGAAGCTATGACGAGATTCACGTGGACCAACAGGATGTTTCAAGTACGTCAGCCTCATTCCTTCCATTTCAATACATCTAAAACAATACTTTATGAGGCTCATCTTTTGGTATTTATTTTAGACTTCTCTGCATTGTCAACCTAACCTCGTGTTGAAAATGAAGAGTAATAATCGATTGCTTCTGATTAATTTGTTTCTATTTTTCCGACATCATGCCAAATTTTCACTTAACATGTCAAAGTTTAGCTCAATATGATTCTTCTTTTTCTTAAGTAATCCCTTGGGATCAGGGATGACTCACTTCCATTCCAGTTCAATAGTTTCTGAGATGGCTTATCTATCATCTGCAGACTCTGCCACAGGCAGGGACGGTAGTGTTTGAAGGATTGGATAAATGAGTTGCTTGGAATTTGTGAGCTCTCTCCATCATCTTGACTTTGTCTCTATGTCGTCTCTCTATGTGTTTGGTGGCTTCCTGAATTAAATTTCTCCATTTTGGCCAGGTACAAGTCAGGCATTCCTATGAGGTGGTGGGGATGTTTAAGCTCTTCAAGGACCCTTTGAGAACATCTCTAAGGCATTTCTGTTGTCCTCCTGGGAGTCTCCTACCACAACCAAGTTCCAAGTAGAACAGGAGTCTGGTGTCAGACATAAAAAGGACATGTCCTGCCCAGCAGAGCTGATTTCGTGTGATTACTGCCTTGATGTTGGACATGTTAGCTTGGGAGTGGAGTTTAATAGTATCTTAAATGTTTATTTGTTCTCATTCCAAAGGTAAAATGTGCTACACTGCTTATAGTTGTTCTATTACACTATTTTCCTGGGACTCAAATTAATTTTGATTGGGGATGCATTTTGTATAATTGTGGCTGTTTTTAACTCTATGGCCAATTTGGCGAGTCAATTCAGTTTGTAGGCAAATCGGTAAATAAGCAATTTTATCATCTATTTCAATGTGTCAGACTGTACAGTATCATGTGTAAAAAACAGCATAGACTGGTAATTATCTACCTTTTGAAAGATTTCTATCTTGAGTTTGATACCATTACATTTGAAAGTATAAGGATGTGAAGGTTTTTGTCAGTATGGAATGACTGCACACCTTAAAAAACCACGGCGGAATGAAACTTTAAACAACACATTGTTAACTGGAGTGCAGGAGATACTGTCACAAATCATTAACACTTGTGGAAATATCTTGTGCAAAAGATTTCTTTGATGTGATTGTTAATAACTGTGCCCACCCCAGTCCAACGCCAGCATCTCCACATCATTGTTAATAATGGAATGGAACAGTTGGTTGAAGAACCAACAAGAGGGGAATAACCTCCTGTACCTCATGCTCACCAACAAAACCAATTTGTTAATGAGAGTCTCTGTAGAACCAGGGATATCAATCGCTTAGTTATCATGATCTAAATATTAGTAAAAGGCCAAGGAGAAGATCTTCATTAGGAAGAAAGCCACCAAGGAAAGAATAAGAAAATATCTTCAACTTTTTAATATTTATCACTTGATTAATTTAATCTCATTGTCAGTGCAAGAAAAATGGGACAAACTGCACAATGCCGTAACAGAAACCATGGGTCAGTATGTACCATCCAAGTTTTCATCCAACCAAGAAACCTCCCATGGTTTGGTGGAGAAGACCGTAGACTAAGCAGAGAAACCTGCCCGCCACGGGATTCATAACAAGTGGGACAGAAAATTTGGTGGACCATGCAAAGGTTCGTTGACCTCATACAGGAATTTCCGGCCTTGGGGCGAGCGTGGCCGAAAAATCCCACCCTCAGTGTCTTTACAATGAGGCTAAGAAGTATGGGGATGAGGAGGACTGAAACGAGTTTGAAACCTGTCAGAGGAAAATAAAGAAAGCTCTCAGCAAAGCAAGCACAGCTAGCAAACCAGGAAACAATCTTCACCCCCGGTACCTGCCTGGCACTCCCTGACATCAAGCTGGCTCTGCCCTGACATTACCCTGGCACTACCCTTGCACTATCCTGGAACCACCTTTGTGCAACTCTGGCATGGCCCTATCCTCCCTGAGTGCAGCACTCACCTCCAAGCTGCCCTGGGAGTGCTGCTGAGACCAGTCGACACAGTGGACTGGTCTCAGCAGCAGTGGACACAGCTGTGGCATATTTCAAAAGGGAAAAAAGTCAGTCAGAAAACTACAAATTGGTATCTCTTCCCAATGTCAATTACTTGAACATATTCTTCATTCTCCTGTCATGAAGCACTTTGCAAATAGCCAGCATGGCTTTCCATTGAAAAAATTAACTGAAATATAGCATTTACCGGCTGTCAATGACCTAGCTTCAAATCTGGAAAGACATTACTCTGCCCACATGGCAATACTAGCTTTCTCAAAAGCCTTTGATAAAGTTCCTCCTGTCCAAATTCCATTACTACGAAATCACAGGGACATTATTAAATTGGATCTGGCACTTCCTCACAAACAGAAGACAAAGGCAAGGATTTTCTGTTCCCGTTTGCATTGGGCAGATTTGGCATCAAGAGCGGAATATATTGTGAAAAGGCCTAAGTCATATTTCACATCAACATAAAAGAGCAAGGAGCGATTGTCCTCCCCATGCACACCCTACAACCTCCACGCACATTCCCCTCCACCCCCATCCCATCAATGGCAGGCCACAGTTTCCATGTTCAATGTCAGGAATCTCATTGTAGCATGTTGCCTCTCATTATTGGGTCCATTTGCTGGAATCATAACACCACGTCAAAAAATCCATCCAGGGCAGTGTCACGTCAGAATGACATGAAGCACAATTGCTTCCAAAAGGCATGACCCTGGGGAGCAGATCTCCAAAGGGAGCTCAGCGGTGAGCGCAGTACTCGCAAAGTGGCTTTGTGTCTTCAGGGGGTATCAAGGGCCACATGGGTAGAGTTGGGAGAGAAGGGGGTTGAGGTGGGGAAGACAGGGTTTGAGTTGGGGGAGACGGGGGTTGAGGTGGGGGAGACAGGGTTTGAGTTGGGAGAGACGGGGGTTGAGGTTGAGGAAATGGGTTTTCAGTTGGGGGAGACATGGTTTGTGATCTTGCTGCTAGTTTGCTATCCTGAGCGAGGGTATATGTCACAGCGGACCCCCATGATCTCGAACCATCTCTCCAGGGAGGTGTCAGAAAACTTTGAGGTAGATTTTCTGGCAGACATCATTTCCCAGTGACCTGCAAAGTATGGCTGCTGTACGCTGAAGTGCCTGTTAAATGTGGGGATAAAGCACTGAGGTGATTGTGGGTGAGTAAATCAGAAACTGACCACCAGTGATATAGCGCAGAACCTGTGCATGCAAAGTTTTGGCACTAAGTGCTGGCTTGAAAAGCCACATTGCCATCAGTGGGCAAAATGGCACTTTTCCTGTCTGAAGTTCAATGACATTCAATGCCAAAAATGTTGTGTTATGTGCATTGTCAGAAAAAGGATCCACCAACATGATCACTTTAAGTTCTGTAAATGAATTTTCCAGCAGGTAGATACACAACCACACCTGGGAGTTCATCTTCAATGGGGATTCCACATTCAGCAACTAATGCCAAAAGCAAATAGGGTTCCTGGATTTCTGAGGAGGAATTTTTGGTTCCGCAACAAAAATGTAAGAGTTATTACTTACCAAAGATTTGTTGTTCAGTATGGCAGGTGGCCGGTGGCAGCCATCTTACATCAGTCTCTTTGTTTTAACAGTTGAAACTGCCTTTTTAAATATATAGTCCAACAATTGAATTGAAATTTAGTATTTAGCATCAACACACCTCCATTACCGTGGTTTCTGTGTAGATGTGAGCAAGATTACTTGGGAACTGTTTGCAGTTGCATCATCTGTGGAAGAACACATTATCTGAATGACCTGTGATATCAACCTATTCTTGCTTGAAGTGGATTCCTCCATTGTCTTTGCAATGGTTCACCGGGAGACCTGCCGGTACTTTGCATGTTATCTTCTGATTTTCAATAAATCTCTTTTTCATTAATCGCTTCAGGACAGCTTTATCTGTTTGGCTGAGCAGAGTGTGTAGAAGGCTGCAACCTCTGGCACAGACTGTCTGTTCTTGCTCAGTTGGGAAGTGTGAGTCGCCAAATGCAAACCCAGTTAACTGCCAAACTAACCTTACTGAAGTGCATGTATCTGAGCTGGTGCAAGGCCTGCCTGAGTCCCATGACCATGCACATTCAAACAGATTCAGCTCCTCTGAGGAATCATTGACCATGACCTTCAGCATCTCCTGCTGCACTTGTAAAACCAAATCTAAAATAATAGATTTGAAGGAGTAATTGAAGGATATAAATCCTGCAAATTGTTCACAATGTGCGAAATGGCTTGCTGACATTTACTCATATAGCCAGGTAACTGGTGTCTCCGTTTTTCCCTATTTCCAATGACTAGGAAGGTTGATTTTGAGTTGCTCCTGCTCTGCACTTGTAACTTGCGCCATGAATGGAGGGCCACCACCAATGTTAAAATAAAAAGTAAAACATTTATTTATAAGTCAAAAGTAAAGCTTACATTAACACTGCAATGAAGTTACTGTGAAATTTCCCTAGTTGCCACAGTCCGGTGCCTGTTCGGGTCAATGCACCTAACCAGCACACCTTTCAGAATGTGGGGGGAAAATGGAGCACCCGGAGGAAACCCACATAGATACGGGGAGCATGTGCAGACTCTGCACAGACAGTGACCCAAGCCGGGAATCAAACACTGGTTCCTGGTGCTGGTGAGGCAGCAACGCTAACCATTGTGCCACCGTTCTCTTTCTCACTAATGGTCTACCTTCTTGTCTCCTGAAACAAGAGAAAGAATAGACCGATGTATAACTAGAATGGAACGTGTTCATCTGATGGGTGAAGTGCATTTGATGAGTGTGATTATGAGGGAGAGGTTTGAGGGTGAATAGCAGTGATGGATGGATAGATGAGGATGTGAGAAAGTGCATAGTAAGAAATGGAGCTGTCAGGTGATCCACCTGCCCATGGGTCAATTCAAGCCCTTACATGGCCAATTAATGGCCTCATTACATCGCCATTGAGATTTAACTTGGGGCGGGCAAAGTCCGCGCCAAGGATCCAGCCTGGTAGCTTTCATGGGTCATGGGCAAGGGGGTGCTGTTTCTCTTTAATGGACCCCATGGGCCCACTGGAGGCCCACACAAAGGTTTCCCCCCCCCCCCCCCCCCAGCTTCCCCCTCCATGCTTCACCTTTCTATCCTGGCCTCTCACAGATAAACCCCACCTCTCTGTTGCCTATTAACCTGGACATGGCAAGATCCCCAGACTTATCTTCAGTCCTGATTCCTGTACAACGTGCTTTCCTGCAGGCCTCACTGCAGTACTGGCAGTGGCCACTGCACAAGGTGTCGCTGCAGGTACTGAAGAGTTGCTGGCCTCTGATTGGTCAGCATCTTTCTGATGCAGGACTTTCTGTTCCTGAGAGGTGGAACTCCTGCCTCAATCCACTTAATGGCCCATTGGCTGTCACGTGGCCACAGGATGAGCCTGCTACTAGAGGAAGGCTCACCCCAGTGTTTCTCAGATAAAATCCAGCCCATTGTTCAGTAATGGGGCAATCTTTAGATTAATTACTAGATTGCTGATTTCCTAAGTTCACAATCCATACCACCATTTTATGTATTTTAATCACAAAGGGGGCAGTCTTACATTGCCGGTGGAGTGAGTCAGGAAGATCGCAAGAGAGCCAAGAAATCAGGTTCGTGCCGGATTTCTTGCCTCTCACTATCTTACCGGCACCAAATATCCAGCGCAATAAGGGAGCAAGGCTGAATATATTATTTAAATATATTTAAATCATCATTTAAATAGAATTAGCCAGCCCCGGGCAGAATTGTCCATGCTCACTGTGGCCTCACCGGGGAGGGTTTTCTCTGGTGAGGATCACGTGTGGTCCCCCATCAATTGAGGTTCCCCCCCCCCCGGGAAGTCAGGGGCAGGGGTAGTGCCACTTGGGCAGTGCCAGCTTTGCCGAAATAACGGATCTGAATCACTCTCATTTTCACACTCGTTCTGGACTTACCAAAAAAATTCTAAGATCGCCCCCAAAATGTATGTAAAAAACCCTTAAATAAAATGAAGAATGCCTCTGGAAAAACACAGATTGTACAGGAACAAAGCAAGGCATTGCTTTGATGCAGTTCATGAGGCTATACTTCTATCATGCATGAGAAGAACAGTTTATATAACAAAGGTGTATGTGTTCTCTATGGAGTGGGATATTTATACTTTGTCATTGTTATTTATGACACCTCATTCCCCTTCTGCAGTTATTTTCCATTAGCAACAATGCTACATTCAGCTCTTAAGATAAAATCCCTTGATTGAGCACTCCATTAGCAATGATAATGGCTATGAATGTGGAACTTTACTCATGTAATCAGATGTGAATATTATTTCACACATAACGACACAGTGTAAAGTATATTGATGATGGGTACAGTTTAAATCATTCATAAACACAAAGCTCCATCTCATGCAGTCTTGCTATTCCCACAAGATGGCCATGTTTCAGGCGTTCATTATTTACCAAGAGGAAGAATAAAATTCAGCTTGAGTCTCCTGGCACAGATGCGGAACTCAGCTTAGCAAAACCACACAGGGAATTTTCAATGTCAATTATTTCATCCATGTTTCAAGGGCTGGAAAGAAGTCCTGATGGATTTATTGGCCTTCCTCAGTGAGATTACCAGTTTCTTAATTGGATCAGAGTGGACTCAGAAAGCAGTAAGTGACTATACTTTCACTGATGAAGCAGAGGAGAAAGGTCAGTGAGGCTACTCGGTTCTGCACTTCCTGATCGTCCAAAACTCTGACTAATCCAACAAAATAAATTAGTCTGTGAAGTGGATCGCTCTCATCCAAAGTATTCTTCCAGATCAGGTATGCAGAGAGGGGAGAATTCCCCAATCAGTGGACTGACCCTTTAAAACTGGCAGGCTGCAATTCGCTTTTTGTCTGTGCAGGGTGTACTGGATTGGAGGTCGGGCCTGCTGTCCATGGAAAGAGTGCGGAGGTGGACACGTCAAAAGGCCCTGTCTCTGTCTACTGGACTTTGTTGAAATTAATATACCAAGCTGATTAAAACAAATAAACAGCCCTCCCACCTCACCCCTCTCCTCCTTCACCCTCCACACACTTCCTATGCCCCATCCATGGTAATCAATGTCAATTCATGCCCCCATCCACCCCCATGGCTCCTCATACCGCCTCTGCCAAAATCTGCCCCTCTGGCCACCCCAAGGTCCTGATATTCCCTATGCCATTCTATGCCCCAACTCAAACCCTTGGCCTTTTATAGCACCTATGTCAACACATGCCCCCCCCCCCCCCCCCCCCCCCCACCACCCCCCCCCCCCCCCCCCCGACTCATTCCATAGGCTTTTGTAGCCCCTATGCCAACTTTGTACCAACTCATGCCGGTCCTTGCCCCACACCCACCATTTTTTGGCCTTACCTCCTCCATGCCAACTCTAATATCCACCATGGGTAAACCTCTGGACATAAATTAAGGTGTCTATTTCAGATGTCCCTATTGTAAAAAATCACTTTAATAACAATCGGAGGGGGCCCTGACCAGACTGCAGGATGGTGTATCTCAGAGGCGGGACACCCTCTACCCCTGCTCTAGGAGACGGCCTTCCAGCAGGGTCATCACCCCATCTGGGTCAGTGTAAGCGCACTCCAGAAGAAGATGGGCAGCAGTGTCACAAGAAGATGAATGATCTTCTTCACTCAGCCAGGGTAAGTGAACCACCCTCAGACTCCCAATGGGCCCCCTCAAACACCCCTCGCACCTCCAACTCCATCTCTCACCCAGACACCTTGGGGGTTGTCAATACCAGGCAACAGGCCCCCCCACCTCCCTCCTAGAATCACCATGTTACGCTCAGGGCTGCCATGCTCCTCACACTCCAGTTCCCACCCAAGCCCCATGCCAGCCACACCTCATCACCATCTTAAATGTCAGCACTCCCACCTACACTCTCTGAACTGTGTCATTGCAGGACAAAGTCAAACACAATAAGCGTGTGAGTGAGTGCAGCTGGCTGCAGTCCTGCCCGAGCTCAGAACCGTCACGTCCTTTGAGCAGAAAGCACGCGAGCTGGCCGGGGAGGTGGAAGTGTGCGCCTACGCTGCTGGTGAAGTGGGGGCAGCAGAAACAATTGAGAATTCTAAGATATTTGCTGCCATTCCTCAAGTCTCAAGTGAGTAATCAATGTTCCCTCCGTAGCCCCTTTAATGGACTCCTGCCATCCCTCTTCTCTTGCAGGCGGTCAGCCGGACAAGCCGGACAATCCTCACTCCCCCTGGGCCCACCAAACCTGAGCAGCTCCCAGAGACATTTCTCCAACCCCACCATAGAAGTGGGGTCACAGCTGTCACCCGCACCTGGCACCAGATACTCACACCTTGTTGGGTTCATTGAGTAGACAGACTTTTGGGTCACTCACTGGTGAGCACCTCACGGCTGATAATCCACAGCAAGTGGAGGCAGGGTGTCTGAGGGAATTGGCACTCAGAGGGATGCCGGAGGCCAGGACCCTGCTGAGCCCCTTGCTGATGATGTGCCCCTGGGCCCAGTCATCCCACAGCTGCTGCAGACACAAAGACAGAGTCGCGAGTCTCAGGAAGGGACGACAGCAGCCCTCCTCAGACTGCAAGGCCGAGTGGAGATATTCCATCACCTTCTGTCCAAGGAGATGGTGGCATCACTCCAGTGCAATGAGGCCAACTCTGCCAGGGTGGTGTCCACAGTGGAGACCTTGGCGCAGGACGTGCACTCCACGGCACGAGATGTCCACACCATGACTTAGTTCATGCCCTCCATGTCTGAATGTGTGAGTTCCCTGGTGCCAGGCTTTGTCTGCATGGTGCAGGCAGTGGTGAGAATCCATGACTGTCTGCACCAGAGGATGGCGGCGCTTCTGGACCTTACTCCAGCTGCCCCTCACTCCAGCTGCCCCTCCATCCAATGGTGGAAGACAGGGGTCCCCGGAGAACCCGAAGGGAAAAGGATCGACAGGAGTACAGCCCAGGGCCCTCCAGCGAGGGGATGCTTAGCATCTCCAGCCCATCTAACACTCCCCCTCCCTGTGAGTGACACACCTCCAGCCCCTGACACCGAGGAAGGAAGCAGTCAAACATTGCGCTGCCCGAAGGCAGGCCTGGACCATCCAGGTCCCACCCCACCAGGGAACGCCCGCCAAGGTCATCTCAGGTAACAAGACATGAAAGTCAGTTTCAACCTCAGCTGTGGATCCTGAGGATACACCTCGATGTTGTGTGAAGATGAGGAAGATTAAAACACTGCAGGCACTTAGTGGGGAAAGATGAATATAGGCTCTAGTGTAGATAGGTCACCATTTTGTATTGAATGTTTGTCATTAAATTTCTCTTTGTTCACCCACACAGCCTCCACCCTGTTTGTTGATGTCACCAAGCTTAAGGAACCACCACACTCACCCGGCACCTCGTCCCTGTGGAGTGTGAGAATGGCAGTGCTATGTCCCTCCCACACCAGCGATGCTGCTGCTGGCATACCCTTCTGCCCCTGGAGCCCATCCCCCAACCCTCATCCATGGAAAGGTGAACCGCCCCATCTGCCCTCTCCATCAAAGTGCACCCCTCTCATGTCTAACAGTGTTCTCTCGTGATCACGAGGCCAAAAGTTATTGAGGTGATGCTAGGCTGCCCACCTCGGCTGTAAGATGAATGCAAACACCTGACTTGGGTGGGGCCTGTAGTAGCTAATGCTGCTCATCCATGTTTTTGAGTCCTATGATAAGCCCATTCGATGGCAGGGTGCTTTAAGCTCTCTGTCAGGCAGGAGTCAGACATATCACTGAGGATGAGAGGAGTATCACTCTGTCCTCAATGCAAGTCATTATCATTCTCCCACAGAGTCCAGCCCTGCCCAGGATGCCTGGCAACAGCATGGGAGCACACTGCTGGCACCACATCACTGGTTAGATGTTAGTTCCCATGGTGGGAGAGCGAGTCACTCCCTCGTCCTGCTCGTCCTGAAACGAGAAGCTATGAGGCCATCCCAAGTGCATAGGCTCAAACAAGCTCTGCCCATTGCCCAGAGTTCTTGCGCCTCCTCCTCTGTGTGGTCACCCTCACCGCCCTCCTTGATAATCCCCTCATCAGAGGAAATGTGGCGCTCCTCCATCTCCTCCAGGTTCAGGTGGTCTCCCCTCTGCCTCTTGTTTTCCAGCCCTCCCACTCTCTTGCCAGCCTCCACTCAGGCAAAGCTCTCCCTCAGCTGCGATATGGACAGGAACCCAGGAAAGAGGAAATGGGAAGCGTTGCCTGCACGCCAGCCTTGCCAGAAAGACTCAAAAACTGAGTGAATCATGCAAAAATGCATTGGATGCTATCCCAGCAATGAATGCACAGCTCCAGCTCATGATGAATTGGGAGGCTGATAATGTTGTGGCAGCATTTAAGAAGCTTAACATCTGCCATAGGGAATATGTTAGATGGATTAGAGGTTAAAAATAGGGAGGTTTTGTTGCAATTGGACAAGGTGTTGGTGTGGTGAACCATCGTTAGTTCCCACTGGATAGTGCTGAGCCAGGGGCTGGCCAGGACTACAAGGATGTACATATGTTACTGTTGGATTGTGCTATTGTTGCTGTTGGGTTAGGGTGGGGTTGTTACACCTGTGTATGTTACTGTTGTGGCACATCCCAGTCGGGCTCCGCCTCCTGGGAGAGGTATAAGAGTCCCAGCTCTGCCCGGGACCCGTTCAGTCTGGGATAGTGTACATAAGTTCTGATAGCTTCATTAATAGTAAATAAAAGCCTTCATTTACTGAAGCCTTGAGCCTTGTGTCTAAATTGATGTGCATCAATTTTATTTACTATTATTAAACTCTCGACGGAAGAAAAAAAAGAAAGGAGAGTATGGAGCAAATTCTCAAGCCAGAACGTCTGACGCTAGATCCACGTGCGGTGGGCGCTTCTAACACCTTCGACCACTGGTTGAAGTGTTTCGAAGATTACCTAGCAGCCTCCGCAGCGGTAACTACAGATGATGACAGACTCCGGGTCCTCCATGCGAGGGTAAGCGACACAGTCTACCTTGCGATCCGTGCGGCCACTAATTACCCTAAGGCCCTCGAGCTTCTAAAGAAGCACTATACAAAATCACCTAACGAGATACACGCTCGTTACCTCCTAGCCACACGACGACGGCAGTCGGGCGAAACGATGGAGGACTATGCCAATGAGCTCTTACAGCTAGCCAGGGACTGTGACTGCAAAGCTGTGTCGGCTGAGCAGAGCATGTACGACCTCGCCCGAGATTCGTTTGTGGCCGCGGTCGGATCTTCATACATCCGTCTCAAACTGCTGGAAAAGGGTAACCTTAACCTTACCCAGGCCATCGAATTAGCAGAAATGCTCGAGTCTGCTTCAAAGAGCTTAGTCTTATATCCAGAGGACCACGTGGAGACAACGTGGCAGGAGCAGTCGCAAATCCCTCCTCGCCCCTCGGGCTCGAAGTGCTGTGTTATGGCGTGCTCCCATTCGGGCCAGACGACGGCTGCAGCCCCATGCGGCCCACGGTGCTATTTCTGTGGAGGAACAAAACATACCCGACAAAAGTGTCCCGCTAAAGCGGTAATCTGCACCGCATGCGGTAAAAAAGGGCATTATGCAAAGGTGTGCCGATCGAAACCCAAGAATGGCAGTGCGGCTTGTGATTCTTTGGAGCTTGGATCATCATCATCATCGTCGAAGTCGTCGCGGGATTCGTCCACGTGCGAGTCCAGGACGACGCCATTACGGTCGACGGAGTCGGAGGAGTATGACCACCAGGGGTCGCTGGGTTTGGCGCCCTCACCCACGTGCGATTCATGGGGGCAGCCATGTTGGTCGACACTGACCACGAACGACCAGCAGGGGTCCTCTGCATCGATTTCAGCTGCCTGCAGTGGCGTTCATGAACCAACGGTGGCGTCGATCATCCTGGACCAGGCCAAGCCTCATAGGCTCGATCGTTCAATGATGGATATCCAGGGAAACAATCATGTGCTTTATTGTCTGTATGACAGCGGGAGCACTGAGAGCTTTATCCACCCTGACACTGTGAAGAGGTGTGGACTCCAGATTCAACCTGCCAAAGAGACAATCTCTATGGCATCAAGGTCCCGGTCTGTTGCCGTGCTCGGGAGTTGCGTGGTAATCTTGAAAGTACAAGGCACAGTTTACGAGCGCTTCAAGCTCCTTGTGTTGCCGTATCTTTGCGCGCCAATACTTCTCGGACTAAACTTCATGGTCTACTTGAGGAGTGTAATCCTACAGTACGGTGGGCCACTCCCTTCGCTGGCAGTGGGAGAACAGTTGCAGTCTCCAAATTGCCCAACGCGCCCCGCCTGCAACCTCTCTACGTTAAAGATCACCACACCCTCCTTATTTCAGAATCTGGTACCAGGCTGCAAGCCCATCGCTACTAAAAGTAGGCATTACAGCACTGAGGATCGGATCTTCATTAGATCTGAGGTTCAGCGGCTCCTCAAAGAAGGGATCATACAACCCAGTGTTAGTCCGTGGAGAGCACAGGTTGTGGTAGTCAAGAGCGGGAACAAACCCCGGATGGTCATTGACTACAGTCAGACCATTAACCGATATACACAGCTGGATGCGTATCCCCTCCCGCGCATATCTGATATGGTCAATCAGATTGCGCAGTACCGGGTGTTCTCCACCATAGACCTCAAGTCCGCCTACCACCAACTCCTCATTCGTCCAGAGGACCGACAATACACGGCTTTTGAGGCGGATGGTCGCTTGTACCATTTTCTTAGGGTTCCCTTTGGTGTCACCAATGGGGTCTCGGTCTTCCAGCGTGCTATGGACCGAATGGTGGACCAGAACAGGCTGCGGGCTACCTTCCCGTACCTGGATAATGTCACCATCTGCGGCCATGATCAGCAGGACCATGACACAAACCTCCAGAACTTCTTATGCACTGCATCTCGCCTGAACTTGACCTACAACAGGGAGAAGTGTGTGTTCCGTACGCGCCGTTTAGCCATCCTGGGATACGTGGTGGAAAACGGGGTCATTGGCCCTGATCCAGACCGTATGCGCCCCCTTGCTGAACTTCCCTTGCCTGCTAGTGCACAAGCACTGAGAAGATGCCTAGGCTTCTTCTCATATTATGCACAGTGGGTTCCTAACTACGCGGACAAAGCCCGTCCGCTTATTAAGTCCACGACTTTTCCCCTCACGCCAGAGGCCCAATTGGCCTTCAAGAAATTGAAACATGACATCACGAAAGCTACGATGCACGCGGTAGACGAGTCCATCCCCTTTCAGGTGGAAAGCGATGCATCTGATTTCGCCCTGGCCGCCACACTTAACCAGGCGGGCAGGCCCGTCGCATATTTTTCCCGCACCCTCCAAGGCCCCGAAATTCGGCATTCAGCGGTGGAAAAGGAGGCCCAGGCCATTGTGGAGGCCGTCAGACACTGGCGCCATTACTTGGTGGGAAAACGGTTCACCCTGATCACGGACCAGCGGTCTGTGGCGTTCATGTTTAACAACACGCAGAGGGGCAAGATCAAGAATGACAAGATCTTGCGGTGGAGAATTGAACTCTCCACCTATAACTACGATATCATGTATCGTCCAGGGAAACTCAATGAGCCCTCGGATGCCCTCTCGCGTGGAACATGCGCTAGTATTCAGGAGGATCGTTTGAACGCCCTCCATAATGATCTGTGCCATCCTGGGGTCACTTGGCTCTACCACTTTGTAAAAGCCCGCAACCTGCCTTACTCGGTGGAGGACGTCAGGTCGGTAACAAGGAGCTGTCGGATTTGCGCGGAATGCAAACCGCACTTTTACCGACCTGACCGGGCACATTTGGTCAAGGCCACTCGTCCCTTCGAGAGACTGTGTTGATTTTAAGGGCCCCCTTCCCTCAACAGATCGGAACGTGTACTTTCTAAACATCATCGATGAGTACTCCCGGTTCCCTTTTGTTGTTCCCTGCTCAGATACATCTACTGCCACGGTGATCAAGGCATTCCGTGATCTTTTTACCCTGTTCGGGTACCCCAGCTACATCCACAGCGACAGGGGCTCGTCGTTCATGAGCGATGACTTGAGGCAAATCCTGCTCTCATACGGGATTGCCTCTAGTAGGACCACGAGTTATAACCCTAGGGGTAATGGACAGGTGGAACGAGAGAATGCTACCGTCTGGAAGGCTGTCTTATTGGCGTTGAAATCCAAAGGTCTTCCAGTCTCCCGTTGGCAGGAGGTCCTCCCTGATGCGCTTCACTCTATTCGCTCCCTCCTGTGTACGGCAACCAATGCTACTCCCCACGAGAGGATGTTCTCATTCCCTTGGAAGTCTTCCTCGGGGATATCTTTACCAGCTTGGTTGACGTACCCAGGACCCGTCCTCCTGCGGCGACATGTAAGGGCCCGCAAGTCCGACCCCTTGGTCAAACAGGTCCACCTCCTCCACGCCAACCCTCAGTATGCCTATGTGGCATACCCTGACGGGCGAGAGGACATGGTCTCGATCCGAGATCTGGCACCAGCAGGGGACGTAGCAACACCTGTCGCTCCCATACCCCCAGTAACAAACCCATTATCTCTCATTTCTTCCCCGGACACAGCGTGGGCAACATCGGGACCATTGCTTAACAATTTTACTCCCATGTACAGCTTGCCTGAGCCCAGAAGATGGTCGCCACCGCAGGGCGTGTCAGGATCCCCTGCACCACCGTCACCCCAGGGTCAACCGGCCTGTGAGTCCGTGGAAGAACAGCTGGACGCCGTTTTGGGGAGAACGCCACTGCAAGTGCCTACTCCGGTGTCACCGCCGGTATTAAGGAGGTCACAACGACGGTGCGGTCCCCCTGACCGTCTGAACTTATAGACTGTTGACATATTATTCTGGTTTTTGTTCCCTGCCGGCCTTTGTTTTCAAAGGAGGGGTGAATGTGGTGAACCATCGTTGGTTCCCACTGGATAGTGCTGAGCCAGGGGCTGGCCAGGACTACAAGGATGTACATATGTTACTGTTGGATTGTGCTATTGTTGCTGTTGGGTTAGGGTGGGGTTGTTACACCTGTGTTTGTTACTGTTGTGGCACATCCCAGTCGGGCTCCGCCTCCTGGGAGAGGTATAAGAGTCCCTGCTCTGCCCGGGACCCCTTCAGTCTGGGATAGTGTACATAAGTTCTGATAGCTTCATTAATAGTAAATAAAAGCCTTCATTTACTGAAGCCTCGAGCCTCGTGTCTAAATTGATGTGCATCAGTTGGTGAGGCCTCATCTGCAATACTGCATACAGTTTTAGTCCCCTTACCTAAAAGTAGAATCAATAACATTGGAGGCAGCCCAAAGGAGGTTCACCAGGGTAATTCCTGGGATGAGAGGGTTATCCTATCAAGAGAGACTAAATAGCCTGGATCTGCGTTCCTTGAAGTTTAGTGGGGAGCGATTCTCCCATTCTGACCCGTTAATCTTTTGGCAGGTCAAGTCGGAAGATACAGGCACGTACCGATTTGCGGGATTCGCGCATGTGTTCCCGACGCGTGCACATCTCACATCACCAGAAATCTGGCGCGGTCGGGACCATGCAGGAAACCGGTGGGAAGACCAGGTAAGTAATTTTAATCTAATTTTAATGTTATTTGAATGTGATTATCGGGCTCAGGACTGAATTCTCCAGGCCCGATAGCATCTCCCATCCCGCCAGTGCAATTTCACTCTGGCAGGGTTTAGAGTAACCCTCCACTTTCGGGGAAGTAGCGGGAGACCTTGCTGGGATAAGGAGGTGGGCAATCGGAGTCGCCCAGGGGTCGGGCGGTGGGGGTTGGTGCCCAAGGGCATGGGGTCCGTGGCAATGCCAGCCTGTGCCCCCTGGATCTGCCCAAGAGGCAAAGTGTCCATGTCAGGGGGCACCTTCGCACTTCCTGCCGCCCAGTGGGTGGTGCCTAAAGGTGGGGCCTATGGGGCAGTGCCAAGGGGGCACGGTCTAGGGGGTGGGGCTTAGGGGTGGGGCTTGATGAGTCCAGGGCCTAGGGGGCAATCGGTGGGAGAGGGGGTCCGGCTGCCACTCCACAGACAGGATTGGTTAAGGCTGGAGGAAGGCCAGTGATCAGGCTGGGCTGGGGGGTGTTGTCTGCTGGGGGGGGGTCTGCCTCCTGTAGGGGGGGGGGCAGCTTGGGGGGGGTCTGCAGGGTGGGTTTGCCGAGGAGGGGGTCAGCTTACGGGGGATGTCTGCCTGGGGAGGGGGGTGGGGGATCGGCACTGCTCGGGGAGGGGGGGGCTGGGATGGGGAGGGGCCAGTCGGGTGTGGCCTGGAAATGTATGTGGGGGCTGTGATTGGGCCATGGGGGGGCTGAGAGGCAGCAGTGTGGGGGTCCCAGGCTGGCCAGCGATTGAGCTGGCCAACAAACTGCAGGCCGGCAGTTTGGGGCCACTGCGCATGTGCAGATTTCCGGAACTGTCAGACTCTAGTGTGAATAGGCCACGCCCCTAGATTTTAATGATATTCACGATTGTGACCTCTGCAGTGCACAGAGTGCGGGAGAGTCGAGTCTGAAGTTGCACTGAAAAAACAATTGTGATTTATGCTATCTTTCCCGCTAATTCAGACTTAGAATTTTTGGGGGAGAATTGCTCCCTAGAAGAGTGAGGGGTGACCTTATTGAAACATTTAAGATCTTGAGGAGGATTGACAGGGTAGATGAGATGTTTTCACTAGTGGGAGAGTCTCGAACAAGGGGTCATAGCTACAAGATAAAAGGCTGGCCATTTAAAACTGAGGTGTGGAGAGATTTCTTCTCGCAGAGGGTGGTGAATCTCGAGAATTCTCTGCCCCAAAGGGTGGTGGAGGCTGGACCATTAGAAGTATTAGATTGAGGAATAGTGGGCGATAGGGAAATGGCACAAAAAAGGAGTTGAGGCCAGCATAGATCGGCCATGATCGTATCGAATGGCAGGGCAGGCTTGAAGGGCCTTGTGGCCTACCCCGGCTTCTATTTCCTGCGTTCTTGTGTTCTTGTGCTATTATAAGGAAGTTATAGCAAGGTAACCAGGCAAAGTCAACATGGGTTTGTTGAAGGGATATCACGTTTAATCAATTTATTCGAGTAGCATGTCTTGTGAGAAAGGAAAACTGATGGATGTACTGTACTTAGATTTTCAGAAGGCATTAGATAAGGTGCAACATCAAAGGTTATTGTGGAAAATAAAAGCACATGGTGTAGGGGATAACACATTGACATTTAAAGAAGATTGACTAGCTAACAGGGATCAGGTTGGCATAAACAGATCATTTTCTGTTTGGCAAGATATAATGAGTGGTGCACCACAGAGATCAGTGCTCGGGCCTCAACTTTTTACAATTTATATAAATGATTTGGATGAAGGGACCAGAGATGTGGTTGCTAACTTTGCTGATGACGCAAAGATAGGTAAGGGTCACACTTTAAAATAAGGGGTTGTTCTTTTAAGACAGAGATGAGAAGAATGCTTTTTCTCTCAGAGGGTCATGAGACTTTTGAACTCTCTTCTTCAAAAGACAGTGGAAGCAAAATATTTGATTATTTTTAAGGCAAGGGTTGGTAGATTCTTGATAAGCAAGTGGGTGAAAGGTTATCTGGGTTGGGGAAGAAGTGGAGTTGAGGTTACAATCAGATCAGCCATGATCTTATTGATTGGTGGAGTAGACTTGAGGGGCCAAGTGGCCTAGTCCTGATCCTAATTTGTGACAGCCTCATGACTAGATGTAGGATGCAGAGGAGAGGGAAAGTAAGCAGAAGCACAAGCTCATCCATTTTTCCAAATTAGACATGTAAATTTTGTGATACACTCTGTGCTTGAACTGAACTGGACATCGCATTACCTTGGGTGACTTCTGGTTGTCCAGTGTCACCTGAAACTGGCGTGCGGACCTTCAATCAAAGTCTTTCACCAGTTGTAGGACCCTGAATGCGAAATTCAAGTACAAATGGGCAAAGCATGCACTGCACATTCTCTGTTTAATTACACCAGGCATTCAAAGGTGGAACCAACAATCCTGAAGGAATTACTGGAAGCCCTTGTTTATTTTTGTAAGCCCAGGACAAACAGACATGCTCCTCCTGAGCCCATTGAGATATTTCAGCTTGTTGACTCAAGCATTAAGTTGCCACTGACCTGTTTGTAGAACAGTCGTTTCTTCATGGTCCATATTGAGCATAAGATCAATTTGATGATGACTATAGGACAGAAAGTAGATAAGGATTTTTTTTTCTTTTCCATTTACAGGGATGATTTAGACATAAGTATAAGAGGAATTATATTCAGCGTTTGACTACTGTGGGGATGAATGCAGGTTATTGCAAGACATCGACAGGGTCCAAAATTTCTGATCTCCAGATGGTTAAACCCAGAGGTACCCTGAAGATGTGCTGGGGGAACCACTTGGAAGTCCCCAGGAATTGACTTTGGGGGAATTGCCTGGGAAGTTTGGACTTTTGATGGGCAATTCCTCTCATTTGGATCCTTCCAAAATTCTGAGTTAAAGTTGGTGACTTTGCATTGTTCTGACTCACTCAGCAAAGTAGCTACTCAGGAAAGGTTAGAAGGATTAAAACCAGTTCTAACTTTTGGACAACTGTATTACTGACAGTCTAATTATGCCACTGATGCCCAAGTATATCCCCCTCCCCAAAACCACCCTCCTGACCACCCGACTACTCCCCTGCTCTAACCACCCACAATGAATCCCCCCCAACTACAGTGCCGACATCCCCAATGCCCCCTGACCACCCTGACCTGCCCTATCCCCTCTCCCACTTATCTGCTATCCTACCCCCTCATTTACCAACCTGCCACCCTTCCCCATTCACCCATTTGCCTGCCACCCTATCCCCTCACACACCCATCCACCACCCAACATCCTGACCCCAGTATAACCCTAACCCCCACTCAGCCATCTACCTGTCACACTACCCCCTCACCCACCCACTTGTCTCTCTACCCCTTCAGCCACTTAACTTCCACTCCACCCCCCTCACCTTCCCATGTGCCACCTATCCCTCACCCGTGTGCCTGCCACCCTACCCCTCACCTGTAGTATAAAGGTTTAGCATGCAAAATGATAGCTTACAGTGATGTAAGAGGACACATGACACTAATCTAGGAGTCAGTGCAGTGTTGGACCGAGCTGTGGGTAAAAGCAAGCATGGAGACAACTCCTAGCTAGGACCTTTACTGTGCCTATGTATATAGTTTCTAGTCATTAATAAATGCTTACTATTGAACTACCTATGACTACAAATACCTTGATAAGACCGACTGAACCACAGTCAGTGCCTTACAACATGGTGGCAGTGAATGGAACAACTCAAAACATCACAAAGACTGCAGCGGAAAATTTAAAATCCTTTAAAATTGGAGGAAAAATCAAAGAAGAGAAACTCAAGAAATGAAAGAAGAAAACCATCAGGGAAAAGCTCCAAAGAATATCTTGGGATCTGAAGGCTGAAATTAAGGCCGTGATTCTCCCAAAAAGGTTCTAAGTGTTGAATTTGCTGGAAAACTGGTGTAAATCAGGCTGTTTTCTTCAGTGCGACCTCAGACAAGAATCTCCCACACCCTGTGTAATGTTTTGATTTGATTTGATTTCATTTGATTTATTATTGTCACATGTATTAGCATTCAGTGAAAAGTATTATTTCTTGCGCGCTATACAGATACAATCGGGAATATCATTAAAAGCTCAGGGGGTGGGGCCTATTCACGCCGGTGGCTGAGAGTTCCGAGCCTCTGCGCATACGCAGTGGCACCCATCTGTCACCCCCACAGTGCTGCCCCTCCACACCCCCCGACAGCCCAATCGTGCCCCCCCCCGTCCATTCAAAGGCCAGCCCTGAACACCCCATCCTGGACCATCTGACCCCAGCCCCCTCCCACCAGCAGTGACAATCCCCCTACCCACCCCGCCCCCCCCGCTGCCCCCCGGCAGCACCCATCTCCCAGCAGATGCCCCCGGGTAGATACCCCGGCTGACCACCACCCCCCCGCTCACCCCAATCGCTGGCCTCCCTCCTGTCCTGACCGATCACAATGGCAAAATGGAAATAGGACTCCCCACCCCTACCAATAGCCCCTAGGCCCCAACCCCATCAGGCCTTGCCCCCTAGACCCCACCCCCTTGATACCGGCATGGTGGCACAGTGGTTAGCACTGCTGCCTCACTGCGCCAGGGACCCGGGTTCAATTCCCGGCTTGGGTGACTGTCTGCGTAGAGTTTGCACGTTCTCCCCGCGCCTATGTGGATTTCCTCCGGGTGCTCCGGTTTCCTCCCATACTCCAAAGACGTGCTGGTTAGATGAATTGGCCTTGCTACATTCTCCCTCACTGTACCCGAACAGGCGCTGGATTGTGGCGATTCGGGGATTTTTACAGTAACTTCATTGCAGTGTGAATGTAAGCCTACTTGTGACTCATAAATAAACTTTACTTTACTTCCGTGCCCCATGCCTGATGGGCAGTGCCTAGGTGCCCCATGGGCAAGGACACTTTGCCGCTTGGGGAGTGCCAGGGGCACAGGCTGGCACCACCCACCCACCACCCTACCCCCTGGGGGCCCAATTGCCCCCTTCACTCCACCCCAAAAATGGGGAGCTAGTCTGAACTCCGTTGGAGTGAAATACTCCTGATGGGGTGGGAGATGCTAGCGGGCCCAGAGAATTCAGTCCCAGGGCTTCAAGCAAAGGAAAGCGATGGCCTAGTGGTAGTCTGGATCTTTACTGTACCTGTAGGTACAGTTTCTAGTAGTTAATAAATACATGCAGTTGAACTAGCTAAAACAACACATACCTTATTAAGACCTACTGGATAACACCCAACAACTTACATCATCACCCAAGAACAGAACAGCATAGATCATAGATCATAGAATCCTACAGTGCAGAAGGAGGCCATTCAGCCCAGCGAGTCTGCACCAGTGACAACCCTACCCAGGCCCTATCCCGTAACCCCATGCATTTAGTTAGCTAGTCCCCCTGACTCTAAGACTTTGAGAGTGCAGAGGAGGTTTACCAGGATGTTGCCTGGTATGGAGGGGCTTAGTTATGAGGAGAGATTGGGTAAACTGGAGTTGTTCTCACTGGAAAGACGGAGGATGAGGGGAGACCTAGTAGAAGTGTATAAAATTATGAAAGGCATAGATAGGGTGAACGGTGGGAAGCTTTTTCCCAGGTCGGTGGTGACGTTCACGAGTAGTCATAGGTTCAAGGTGAGGGGGGGGGGGGGAGGTTTAACACGGATATCAGAAGGACATATTTTACACAGAGGGTGGTGGGGGCCTGGAATGCGCTGCCAGGCAAGGTGGTGGAGGCGGACACACTGGGAACATTTAAGACTTATCTAGATAGCCACATTAATGGAGTGGGAATGGAGGGATACAAAAGAATGGTCTAGTTTGGACCAGGAGCGGCGCAGGCTTGGAGGGCCGAAGGGCCTGTTCCTGTGCTGTATTGTTCTTTGTTCTTTGTTTGTTCTTAAAGGGAAATTTAGTATTGCCAATCCACCTAACCCGCACATCTTTGGACTATAGGAGGAAATCGGGGGACCCAAAGGAAACCCCCGCAGATACAGAGAGAACATACAGACTCTGCACAGACAGTGACCCATGCCGGGAATTGAACATGGGTCCCTGGAACATTTAAACTTGATGTGGAGATGCCGGCGTTTAAACTTTTAAACTTAAATTTAAACTTACCAGACTATTATTAAAGATTATTAAAAATTATTATTAAAGAGCTATTTCCATATAAAAGGGGCATGGCTTGGCTTCCCCCGACCATCCTACAATAGGAGGAAGGACTCCCGGAACATATACTCTCCACATTTCTGAAGAGGCTTGTTTCACAAGTCCAGATGAGAATTGCGGTTCTCCAGTGCAAGGTATGTAAATGGCAGTGAGGAGGCAATCTAAGAGTGATTGCCACTCCTTGGAAGATTCAACCCAGGATTGTGGGATAATAAAGTACTCAGAAAATGTATCTTTAGGACCAAAAAATATGAAATACTAATAAAAAAAGTAAAATATTGCTGATGCTGGAAACCTGAAATTTTAAAAAAAAATCAGGAAATGCTGGAAATCCCCTGCAGCTTGGAGAGAGAAACCTTGTTAACATTTCAGGTCTGTGAGCTTTCATCAGAACTGGGAAAAGTTAGAGATGTAATAGGTTTGAGCAAGTGCACATTAACCAAAGGGAAGGTCTATGATAGGGAAGGAGGAATAACTGACCAAAGAGTTGATTGTGCAAGACTCAAGTGGAGTGGGAGTGGAGAAAGTAAAGAAGGAAATGATGTACCTATAGAGGAGGTATGAATAGTGGCATCCTGAGGAGCTGCCAGCTAAAATAACAGTGAGGATCAGGGGTTATGGGGAAAAGGCAGGAGAATGGGGATGAGAAAAATATCAGCCATGATTGAATGGCGGAGCAAACTCGGTGGGCCGAGTGGCCTAATTCTGCTCCTATATCTTATGGTCTTATGGTCTAAGGAGAGTAAGAGAGGGACAAAAGATAGAAAAAAGAAAAATAAAACGGGGGTCGAAGTTACAATTTAAATTGTTGAACTCAATATTGAATTTAGTTGGTTGTTGTTATGAAGTTGCCCTATAGCAGGTTAAAAATGTGGTGTTTGACAAATGCAAATATTGAAAAATGCTGAAACCAAAAGAAGAAATCATACAGCATTGTCTCTTTAAAAGCTGATTGCATCAGTGCCTGAAAAAAGCTGTTTTGCTTTCAATGCTGAACTTTTTAAACTGCAGAGTGCAGGCTGCAGGAACAGACCTTTGCAACATTGCATCAAAGCCGAGAAGTCAGTATTCCAACATCGCAAAACAGGCTTTTGAATTGAACCAATGAGTTTAAAACAAGCACACAGAGACAGAGGACCAATGGAATTCAAATGTGAGGTTTGTTGACAGACTCAAGGAACTCAGATCCAGGAATACTGTGAGGTAATCTGAGGTATTTAAACACAGACAAGTGGAGATAATGGTTAGAGTAAGCTTGCCCCCTCTTTAGTCATAGAAGAAGAATCATAGAAACCCTACAGTGCAGAAGGAGGCCATTTGGCCCATCGAGTCTGCACCGACCACAATCCCACCCAGGCCCTATCCCCACATATTTTTACCCGCTAACCTACACATCCCAGGACTCTAAGGGGCAACTTTTTTTTAACCTGGCCAATCAACCTAACCCGCACATCTTTGGACTGTGGGAGGAAACCGGAACACCCGGAGGAAACCCACGCAGACACGAGGAGAATGTGCAAACTCCACACAGACAGTGACCCGAGCCGGGAATCGAACCCGGGACCCTGGAGCTGTGAAGCAGCAGTGCTAACCACTGTGCTACCGTGCCGCCCACTTTAGTCACAAGAAGGGAGAGGCAAGGCTCTCATATAGAATCCTGCAGTTTAATAGATATATCTTTAGAAAATCACCATCTAAAGAGAAAGAGATGCCAACTCGGAAAGTATTCCAAACGGGAATATTTCAAGAAAGTTCATACTTCCAACAGATGCCTGGTATTGTATAACTTGAGAGTGATCGGATTTCTGTAATGATTTATTTTATTATTCCTGAATGAGTCTTGTCATATTCGAACAGCATTCTATAGGGATTTTATTCAGTTTGTTAATTGTTTTAATAAGATTGTCACCAGTTTTAAAATAAAGACCTGTAAATTGTTCATGATAGTTCCTGCTTTAATTTACCAAAACCAGTAGCTTCCTATTACCCCACACACTTTTGTATGAGATTACAAGGCGGGGGGTTCCAAAATCGCACAGAGGGAAAAATCACTTCCGCATCGTAACACTGTGAAGTAAGTGCCCAGTCAAAAGCTGAGAGTCTGTTCCTTGAGCTTGCAAATAGATTAATTAAAGCATTACAAAAGGACAAGGGCAAACATGAGAGATGACAAGCCCACCAAATTCTTGCACAACCTTGATCTGTCCCCATTATGGGTGGACACCAAAATTGGCAGCCTGCCCACTTTATGTAAATAAATAATTAAGGGTTAATCAAAATTGTTTACAAACCAATTAACCCAAATATTATGCTGCTCATGTCCTAACGTGGTTGGCATGGGCAGGTAGGTGAGAACGGGCAACCTTTTTTCAAATTGTATTTAAAAGAGCGGGAAGGAAAGTGCATACTGTCATGGGGAGCAGTGGTTCCTTTGCGCATCAAGTGCACCCCACAATTATAGCATTCCTTTCTCCCTGCTGCAAAGCCCATGCCCCTACTCCCCTCACCCCCTTCCTATGTGCCTTATCTCTCCACAGCCAATACTCCTAGCTTACCTGAATCCAGGATCCATTGGGGCCTTTAATCCTGGCAGTATCCACTATTGAGCTCTGGAGTTGCTGACCGATCTGATTGGACAACCACACTTCCCTTATTGTTGATGCCCACAGAGAATTATTGCTGCAGAACGGACTTTTTCTCATCTTTGCTTTCCAGCTTTTCAGTCAGTAGTGGGAGGAGGTGATCAGTGTGAACCTCTGTAAAATCCAGCTCACTGTTTCACCTGACCTTGAATACACTTCCTCAAATGCCATTTACTTAAGGACTCTGGTCCAATCTCCTAGTTTCTCCCCGTCATGTCTTAGGTTGATGCAAATTTCCATATTATCACTTTTGAGTTGTTTTGGTTTATTCTTCCATGGAATGTGGACTTTGCTGCCTAGGCCAACATTTATTGCCCTTCCCTAATTGACCTTGAGTGGTTGGTTGTCCTTGAGCTGCCTTCTTGAACTTCTGCCGTCCATGTACTGTGGCTGCAGTGCTGTTAGGAAGGGAGTTCCAGGATTTTGACCCAATGACAGGAAAAGAGTGGCAATATAGTTCCAAGGCAAGATGGTGAGTGATTTGGAGAGGAAGTTTCAAGAAGTGATACTCCCAGGCATCTGCTGCCCTTGTTCTGCTGGGTGATGGAGGTCACATATTTAGAAAGTGCTGTCGAGGGAGCCTTGGTGAACTACTCCAACAAGGATCCCTGGACAAAGGTGAGTCGAGCAGGATGGAGGGGTTGTGGGGGTGGAGTGGGGGAGGGAGAGTTGTCACTGGGGGGAGCGGAGGCAGGGGAGAGGTGTGTCAGAGGCAAGGGTGGGGTGGTTTTAGATTTTCGGCACTTTATGCAATTTAAGCTTTAGGTAAAACTGCTGAGCTGACTGTGCTGTTTGGGATGAGTTCATGTTTTATATTGCTCAGGGGAGCAATGTTTGAGTCGACTTGGGGCAAATGTTTATCATGTATTGTTCATGGGCAATAAGAGCAGTTTAATAGCCGTGAGGCATAACAACAACCAAACAGGTGAAACAACCAAATAAAGTAGTTTGTTGTGAGATAAATATAACTGCAAAATGATAAATGCTACATTACTCTCCAATACCCGGGCTCCAACAGCGGGACAACCCACTCCCAGACCCATGCTCTCTGCTGCAATTGGCCCAGGATTTTAATTATCATTGGTGCATGCTCCCAGTGGCTCGATATCATCAGCAATGGTTGAGAAGCTTCAACAATCCTTCATTACGTATGGCTTGCCAGAAGTTTTAGTCTCTGATATGAGACTGCTTTTACGAGGTAGGAATTTCAGCTTTTAATGTGTACTAATGGAATACAACATGTGCGTCCTGTGTCCCCCAGGAATCCTTAAATTCTGGAAAAGTCCAGCAGATTAGAAAACTGGCAGTGTAACACCTTTATTCAAAATGGAGGAAGACAAAAAAACGGGTTACTGTATTAGCCAGTTAGCTTAACATCTGTTGATGAGAAAATGTTAGAGTCCAGTATAAAGGATGCAATGGCAGAGCATTTAGAAATGCATAATAAAATCAAGCACAGTCAACATGACTTCATGAAGGGGAAATCATGCCTGACAAACTTATCAGCATTCTTTGAGGTGGTAATGAGCAGGATAGATAAAGAGGAACCTGTAGATGTAATATATTTGGATTTCCAAAAAGCGTTCAATAAGGTACCGCACAAAAGGCTGCTCAATAAGATTAGAGCCCATGGTGTTGGGGGTAGTATATTAATATGGATAGAGGAATGGCTAACCGACAGAAGACAGAAAGTTGGAATAAAAGGTGCATTTTCAGGGTGGCAACCTGTAACTAGTGGAGTTTCACAGGGATCTGTCCTGGGGGAATAATTCCCGGGATGGGGTGACATTATTGAGATATATATAGGATTCTCATGGGGTCTGACAGGGTCAATGCTGAGAGGATGTTTCCTCTTGTGGGAAAGTTTAGAACCAGAGAGCATAATTTCAGAATAAGGGATTTCTTATTTCAAACAGCCTCGCCGTGAATATAGCAATCGTCTGCCCCAGATCCCTTTATTAAATTTATAACACTGCGTGATGACAGCTTGTCTGGGTTGATAATGGTCCTTAATCAGTGTTACAAGCTGGTCAAAATACTTCATTTCTGGAGTCTCTGGGGTTGTAAAACTTCCGATAAGATTATAGGCCTGGTCCCCGCGTACTATAAGCAGAATGACTTTCTGTTTATCCTTCCCTGTAATTTCATTTGTGATGAAGAAATAACAGAGCTTCTCAATATACTGGACTCACAGTTCAGCCTCTGGGTCGAAAGATTGTAATTTCCTGGTGCGGGGCATGGTGTTTCACTTCTAACTTGCTGCAGCAGGCTTTTGTAGAGCAATTCAATGCCAGGACCTTCCTCCCACTTTTCAGTCAATTGCAACTGGAGTTCCATTTTATTTCATTGGCACATGTAATAGCTGCGAGGCTCAATAACAACTCGGCAGGTGAAAACTAAACAAATTCATTTATTGTGAGACAAACTATGTACAGAGTAGAATGATGAATGTTACTTTACTCTCCAACTCCCGGGCTTCAACTGAAAGATGGCTCGCTTCCAGATCCATGCTCTCCTCCATGACTGGTGCATCTTTGCACACTCCACTGCAATAGGCCACTGACTTGTGATCACTCACCCTTTAAAGGGGCCACACCGCCACAAGCAGAATTTTTGTTTTGAGATCAGGACCCCAACATCGGAATAATTTCCGGATCGTGAACCTGCAAAATGCCTGTGCCTGATGCCTAACCTAATTTTTGAATGGTTGGTCAATCAATGTAAGAAGTCTCACAACACCAGGTGAAAGTCCAACAGGTTTATTTGGTAGCAAATACCATAAGCTTTCGGAGCGTGCTGCTCCTTCGAAGGAGCAGCACGCTCCGAAAGCTTATGGTATTTGCTACCAAATAAACCTGTTGGACTTTCACCTGGTGTTGTGAGACTTGTTACTGTGCTTACCCCAGTCCAACGCCGGCATCTCCACATCATGGTCAATCAATGGCCAGGATGTGTGCTCATCATTCCGTTAAGGAGAGTGACGGGTGGGTTCCCAAGGCTGGAGGACCAGTAGAAGGCCCTCCAGTCTTAAGAAATCAGAAGCCCTACCATATGAGGTGTACATTGACAATGTGGGTAAGAGAGAGAAGGAGGGCTCATCAAGATAGAGGTGCCCCCAAAAACCTTCTACTGAGGGTGTAACTTATACTGGCCACAGCTATCAGAAAGCAATATTGGAGAGGAAACCCTGTCACGTGGTGACCCGTGGCTGCAACAATGCTATCTGATGGTTGCCACTTCCAGCATTGATGTGCAGTTGGCTTCCTCCTCAGCCCACTTTTTATTTCTTGGCGTTAATATGGACAGTTGCAGTGGGAATTTATTGGGCCTGGCGAAGATAGTCCAGGGAATAAAAGCGCAGCTTCAGGCCCTACAGAACAGTGAAAGTTTAAAGGGGAAGGTTCAACTTGGCATAACGAGGATGTAATAAATAAAAGAACAACCACAGTCCTAGTCACTGCCATTCATTATTAATGTAAAGGGCAGGAGATGTGCAAATGTAGGATCGCCTGATGATGCATATATTCATGAGTGTGCATTATTCATGGGCAGAAGAAAGTATAGGAATAATCTAAGACGTGACATATGTTAAGTATGGGAGTACTTGGGAAGAACAAGTGACTTTAAATATGTGGTTCTCCACGATTGGGAGCTCCTCACATCGAGGATTCCTAGAATGATGCAGCACAGAAGGGTGCATGTCAGCTCACTCTGCCTTTGTCTGTGCTGATTCTTTGAGAAAGCTCCCAAAATAGCCCCACTCTGCAGCCCTTTCCCATTCACCATGCAATTTTTCCCCTTTCAGGTATTTATTCAATTTTATTTTAGAAGTTATGATTGAATCTGCTTCCACCACCCTTTCAGGCAGTCCATTCCAGATCCTACCAAATCTTTAGCTTTTCACCAATTACCATACACCTGTGTTCATCTTTTTACCAACGCTTCTGCCTCTGGAAATGGTTCCTCTTTATTTACTCTATCAAAACACTTCATGATGTTGAGGGTGGATTAATAACATTGAATTCAAGCATTTCTTTCATACAGCAGGAGCTGGGAATGATTCTGCTGTTATCATTTACATTTCCTCTGGACTTGTCATTTATTTCTTTATTTGCCCCATTACCATCCTCTTCTTTCACCATCATTCCGTCCTTGCTGCCTTCCACCCTTCAACCTGTAACAAACCTTCCTGTTGTGGGAAATTCTTCTCGGTGGCCTGATTAATTTAAAGACTAAATCTTTTCATTAAACATTTCATTTCACAAAGGCAAAAAAAAGTTTATTCAGTTCAATGAAATTCTTCAATTAAACTAGTTTTATTAAAACATTGACACGTTAGAATCAAAAACATTACAAATTAACAATATTCATTCAAAAATACAATTAAGACAAGACAAATATCATTTTGGCCAAAACGGGAGATCAATGGTTCCACCTACACAGCTAATGTGTAGCAGGCTTTCACAAATGATCTCAGCTTTCATGCCAAAGATTAGAATGGTTATACTTTTTGTTATCAGATTAATCAGCCCAGCACTTAATTAAAAATAATTTCATTCATTTACTGATCTTTCAATCTAATGATGGCATGTCCTTCAATCAATTATGTTTTGACACCTTCAAATATAAATCCGTCATTTGTCTGTCCGTTTTACAGAAGTTCTCTCCCAAAAATGGCTTCTTATGATTCAGCATTTCTCTAACCAGTTTGAACTGGCTCTAATACCAAAAGACACCTTTATCTTTTGGTATTTTCACCCGGCCTGAGTAATTTATTTTGTTGTATAATTTGTGCCTGACTTGTGCTGATTTCTTTCATGAATACATCTTTCATTTTACTGGCACGTTACAAATTCAATTTCTTAGAGACATTATTAAGATGTTACTTAAATATTTTGTATTCTCAAAGCACATATTAAAACATTAGCTGCTAATTATCCTCATGTTGGACATTTAGAATTAATTAGAATTCTCAACTACACTTCCCTGTTGTTCTTTTATCCCATCCTTTCTTTTCCTGCCTCTGTAAAAGTTTAAAAGTTCTTTGATCCCTGACATTTTCCACGTTGAATGAAAGATCACCGACTTGAAACGTTGGGCTGAAACATTTTCTTGATCCCTCTGAAAACTGGTGGGCAATGTGTGGGAGGTGGTACAGCGGGCGGCAACCAGCCAGTGTCTCCATGCTGTAATAAAAGGGTGGCAAGGGGAAAGACCACAACTGCATCCATCCCATTGCCATGGAGGGTTTTCCCTTCCACCTGAAAACCCTACCAGCCACAGGTCTCTTAATTTGATGACTTCAATACAGAAAACCAAGGTCATCAGAAAGTTGAATTCCCTTGTTCTTACCTGCCTGCCTCAACTACACCCACCTAGATGGGGCTGCTGTCCTTAATAGGGTTTTGGTTGCTGAGGCAGCCAATTAAGAGGCCACCTCCTGGAAAAGTGCATCGGCAATCAAGTTGTCAACTTGGGCATGCTCATTATCTACATTTGGACTTGACATTCGAGCCAGAATGCCCATTGGAACATTTAGCCATTAACTCTGTTTATCTTTCCACAGATGCAGCCTGACCTGCTGAATATTTCTGGCACTTTCTATTTCTATTTTATTCCCTCCCTCCACCATCCCCCTGTCCCCCTGACCCCGCCCCCCCCTGCACCCCCACCCCCCACACCCCTTTGTTTTTTCTGCTCTCAGAGAACATGCTCAGTTTCACTACTCACTCTTTCATCCTTGGTACCATTGCCATAAATCTCCCGTGTGCTGCCTGTAAAGACTGGAATTCCTTCCTGATGTATGGTGCACAGAATTGACTACAATGCAGGGTATTTTTTTTAAGTAAAGGATTATTATGGGCAGAATTCTGTGGCTCCTCCCAAGAAGTGGGATATTCCAGTCCAGCCAAAATCATTGGACTTTTGAACAGTCCACCACATTTTCCGTCCCCACTGTGAGCGGTGGTAAAATTCCACCCTGTAAGTTCCATGCTTTTGTACTCTATGGGCTTTCATTTTAGGCTCTCCAAAAATTGGGAATGGAGATGGAGTGGACACAACCCAAATATGCTGGCTAGTAAGTCAGTATTGAGCATTCGCCATTTCGGAGAAGGCGAGTTTGGCATCCAATAAGGCCTCCTGCCCCCTTAAGGTGAGCAGATGATTAGCTTCATGCAGAATCTTAGTAGCAGTAAATTCAGGAGACCCAATAGCGGTGGCCCGGTAGCTTCTTGAGTTATTTTGTTAAACTTTTTAAGAAGTGTTTCAGAGGGAACCTTCTGGTTAAAGTGGCCTCCTAGTAATTTACTAGTACTGCAGCTGGGTGCTCCTCTGAAGCTGTAAGACCTCTGATCGGTCCTCCAGCTTTGAGATCCACCCATTACTATTAACTGGACAGGAAATCCATATTTATGTCAGTTGAGATATTAGTGTCAAACAAATATTACCAGTAATCAGTTTCCCTCATGAGGCAGTCTGTGTCCCTACGCAGCAAGAAATGGGCAACATTTAGGTTTGGGCTGATAAGTAACATGCACATCACACAAGGGCCAGGCAATGATCATCTCCAACAGAAAGAATCTAACCATCTCCCCTTGACATTCAATCGCATTCCCATCGCTGAATACTCCACTCTTAACATCCTGGGGGCTTACCACTGACCAGAAACTGAACTGGACCAGCTGCATAAATACTGTGGCAAGAAAAGGTCAAAGGTAGGGAATTCAGAAGCCAGTAACTCACCTCCTGACTTCTCAAAGCCTGCCCACCATCCACAAGGTACAATTCAGGAATGTGCTGGAATACTCCCCAGTTGCCTGGATGAGTGCAATGCCAACAACACTCAAGAAGCAATTTCTTTCATATGATGTGGACATTGTTGGTTAAGCCAACATTTATTGCCATCCCGAATTGTCCTGGAGAAGGTGGTGGTGAACTACCTTCTTGAACTGCTGCAATCCAGGGGCGAGATTCTCCAGTCACGCTGGCCTCAAAACCGGAGATTCCCGCCCAAATTCAATGGACCTATACATGGCCCGCTCCCTCCGTCCCTGTCTGCTAGAATTCCAGTGGCGGGCAGGATGGGAGAATTCCAGCCCATTTGTTGAGGAACACCCGCAGTGCTGTTAAGAAACGTTCCAGGATTTTAAAGCAGCCCACTTGACTGGCATCCCATCCACCACCTTAAACATTGACTCCCTCCACCAAAGATGCGCAGTTGCAACAGTGTGTACCGTTTACAATGTGCTCTGCAGCACCTCAACTTTGACCTCATCTTGCAAATCCACCACTTTTACCACCTGGAGGGGCAAAGGCAGCAGATGGATAGAAATGCCAACATCTGCGAATTGCCCTCCAAGCCATAATTTCCTGATATTATCATTCTCTCAGTGTCACTGGGCCAAAATCCTGGAGTTCCCTTCATAACAGCAATGTGAGTGCACCTGCACCACACAGGCTGCTGTGGTTCAAGAAGGTGGTTCACCACCACCTTCTCGAGAGCAATAGGAACGTGCCATTAATGCTGGCCTAGACAGTGAGGCCCAAATCCAATAACAGAATAAATTTAAAAATAGAACCAGGGCAACATGATGAAACACTATTTTATTGACTAAGTGGTTCGGGTTTAAAATGCACCACCTGACAGGGTGATGGAAACAGACTCAAAAACATAGTTCAAGAGGGAATTTGAGAAATACTTGCAGGACAAATAGTTACAGGTATATGGACAAGGTGGGACTGACTGGATTGTTCCTCGAAAGTGTTGATGGGCCGAATGGCTTTGTGCAGTATTATTCTATGGGTGGGATTTTCTAGTTGTGCCCGTCCCAAGACTGGAAATTCCCACCCGAGGTCAACAGACCTTTAAATGGTCCGTCAAGCTTTCCGTCCTGCCCGAAACAGAAGGGGCAACACACCATGTTAGACTCATGTCAGTGACTGCAGAAATACTCCTGCATTCCATTGAATATCAAATCTCAGGGATGAGAAACTTCAGTTATGAGGATTGTTCTTCTTGGAACAAGGAAGGCAAAGGGGAGATTTGGTAGAGATGTTAAAAATCATGAGAGAGCTGGACAGAGTAGATAGGGAAAAAGTGTTCCCACTCATTAAAGGATCAAGAGCAAGAGGGTACAGATTTAAAGTGATTTGCAAAAGAAGAAAATGTGATGTGAGAAAAGACTTTTTCACACAATGAATGCTTCGGGTCTGGAATGCACTGCCTGAAAGTGTAGTGGAGGCAGGCTCAATTATAGAATCATAGAATCCCAAAGTTCAGAAGAAGGCCATTCGGCCCATTGAGTCTGCACTGACCACAATTGCACCCAGGCCCTATTCCTGTAACCCCACATACTTACCCTGCCCTTTCCCCTAACACAAGGGTCAATTTCGCATGGCCAATCCACCTAACCCGCACATCTATGGACTGTGGGAGGAAACCAGAGCACCCAGAGGAAACCCACGCAGACACGGGGAGAATGTGCAAACTGCTGCCTCACAGCATACAGTGACCCGTGTCCGGAATTGTATCGGGTCCCTGGCTCTGTGAGACAGCAGTGCTAACCACTGTGCCACCGTGCCGCCCCCAAATCGAGGCATTCTAGAGGGCATTCGATGATTATTTGAATAGAAACAATGTGCAAGGGTACGGGGAAAAGGCAGAGGGATGGCACTAAGTCATAATGCTCATTTGGAGAGCCGGTCCTGACACAATTAGCCAAATTATCTCATTTTGTGCTGTAACAAATCTGTGGACAGGGCATGTGCTGTGTAAGCTTTGCCCATTTTTAAAATTGGAGCAGCTGAAGATATCCCCAAAAGGGCCCAAGGGGAGCAGGGATGCTCGTCAGGCAGCACAAATATAATATGGGTCACTACCACCCCAAGAATTTCCCTACTTCAATTGGAAACCCCACCAGAACAGTTCTCGCTCGGCCTTAGGGAAAGTCAGTATTGCACTGGCCTGAATCTGCCAATCTGCATCAGGATGTCTGTTTGTCAGTCACAGCTCACCAGATCTATTTAAATAAGGTCAGCTCTCAAAATGGCTTTGGCTTCTTTGCTTCACCGGTCGCCTGCCCGAAGGTTAAAATCTATCAGTTAAGCAGTGGAAAATTAGCATTAACACATTTACCACAAACAGCTGGTAATTTAATTTTAACAGCAGTATTGTGTCATTTCGTTTTGAGGCAAACAAATTGAAATGGAAAGGTTTTCAGTTTGAACAAATAATTCTGAATCCAAAAGGCTACAAAGCGATTCTATCATTAAAGGTTCAGCTGTTTCATGTTTATACTCGATGTAACAATAACCTTGTCATTTCAAGCGGAGCCACTATCTTTCTTTCAAAAAAATATATTTTATACTCACAACCCTTTCCCCATGGTTCGAAGCGCGTGTTACCAGGAAATCCAACATTAAACTGAACATAAAAGTCATTATAGGTTCAGGAAAAAAAAGTCAATTAAGATTGCGGGGTGAGGGGATTGGGGATTTGGTTCTGTCATAATTATTTGTAGGAACAAGAAATGGAGGGAATGGTTTCTTGGTGTAGATTCCCCTGTTAAAAGGGCGGTACGGTGGCAGAGTGGTTAGCACTGCTGCCTCACAGCGCCAGGGACCCAGGTTCGATTCATGGTTTGGGTCACTGTCTGTTTGGTGTTTGCACGTTCTTCCCCGTGTCTGCATGGGTTTCCTCCGGTTTCCTCCCACAGTCTGAAAAATGTGCTGGTTAGGTGCATTGGCCACGCTAAATTCTCCCTCGGTGTACACGAACAGGCGCTGGGGTGTGGCAACTGGGGGATTTTCACAGTACCATCATTCAGTGTTAATGTAAGTCTACTTGTGACACTAATAAATAAACTTAAACTTAAAAGTGTGCTGGCTGTCGTGGTTGCAATAGCTAACTGCCACATGCCCAAAAACCCTACCTAAAACAAGCATTAGGCTGCTTGAATATGCAAACTAGAGACCCAGTTTTAGTTGCAGGACGCAATGCCACATCAGGTCAAAACTGGATAAATGCTGTGCAGGTGATTAATTTATCTGAGCAGAGATGGGGAGAATGAAAGCAAACGTAAGGATGCATTGGCTTCAAGAGAGACTAAATCCCAGCAGGGAAAGATCTTATCACCCTTCAACTCATGTGCTGCTCCATTTATGTAAGGTTAATTAATTTGATATTTCAGCAATTAAGATTGCTTTGCCTAATGCATGGAGATTGGAGTGGTTACTAAGGAGATGGGCTTAGACCCTGTAATTTAGCTCTGCTCAGTATTATCTGCTGCAGACAGCATGTAAATGTCCTGTCCTTTCCGGAGTAAGATGTGTAGAATTGCGGATTGTGGTAGACTTAAACACAGAGGGAGCTAATTAATTTGTGGCAATAGTCTATCAAAATAAAAATCAAGAGCGGTATTTAATGGCTGGCTGAGCTCATGTCGTGCATTTTACACTAATGCCAAATTGAAAATTACTGTACTCCCAGCATGAGTATTTTTTAGAAAGCAGTTTATTCCTATTCAGGCAGCACGGTGGCACAGTGGTTAGCACTGCTGCCGCACAGCACCAGGGACCTGGGTTCGATTCCCGGCTTGGGTCACTGTCTGTGTGGAGTTTGCACATTCTCCCCATGTCTGCGTGGGTTTCCTCCAGGTGCTCCAGTTTCCTCCCACAGTCTGAAAGACATGCATTGACCCAAACAGGCGCCGGAGTGTGGCGACTAGGGGAATTTCACAGTAACTTAATTGCAGTGTTAATGTAAGCCTTACTTATGACTAATGAATAAATAAACTTAAAAGACATTTTTCTTAGTGTCACGTTTAGTTCAATGGGATTATACTGGTTTGTTATCCTGCCGTAAGTTTACAGTGTACGATGAAATGTAAGGTAGCTATCAGGGACTGCACGGTGACACAGTGATTCGCACAGTGTCAGGGATCCGGGTTCGATTCTGGCTTTGAATGTCTATGTGGAGTTTGCACATTCTCCCCACGCCTGCATGGGTTTTCTCTGAGTGCTCCAGTTTCTTCCCACATTCCAAAGATGTGCAGGTTAGGTGAATTGGCCATGCTAAATTGCCCCTTAGTGTCCAAAAATGTGTAGGTTAGGTGGATTAGCCATGGGAAATTCGTGGAGTTACAGGAGGCGTGGGTGGACCTGAGTAAGATGCTCTTTCAGAGAGTCAGTGCAGACACGATGAGCCGAATGTCCTCCTTCTGCACTGCAGGGCTTCTCTGGATTCTATGGATCACCTGGTTTTGAATCTAGAACAGGGAAACGCTTAAATTCTCTTTATGGATTTGATGTGCCCTATTTCTTGTAGTCGTCATTCAGATTGCCAAAGGCTTAAATTCACTGTAACAAAAAAATTACTCACTTTAAAATGAACAACATAAACTTTAACTTTAAGCGGACCAGCAATGATCCTATGATGAACAAGAATGACATTCTGATGGACTTTTTGGTTTGTGATTATTGTCAAAATTGTCAAGAACAATCACTTGTTGGTTGTTAATGAGCCCGCACAAGAAAATGTCACGAGTAAATCTGAGTGTGTTTGATGAAAGCTTTTTCAAAAACTGTTTCAAAAATAATATCCAAACTTGAATTATCAATAATGTGTATGAGAACTTGCTGAGGGAATATGATTTAAAAGCAGAAAAGATAATTTGGGGGAAAAAACCTCATTGAGCATTTCTGGTCAATTAGAAAAGTTGTTTAAACATGTCATGTGGTAAAATACAAGAAAAGTAATGCTCAAAGAAATTAAGTTTAGACTCTGTCTTTACTAATATAACATCTATGCAATTCTTGAAAGCACCTGAACTGCTGAGATAACTTCCTTAAGATTTAAGTTTAAAGTAATTACTTTTGCAACCTAATTACACACATTTTCCTCCAATGAATCCTGGAACACTAAAGTAGTTTGTTGAACAGCCTTTAGTGAAAATTGCTATGGAAACAGGCAGTTCTCCTGCTGAGATGGTACATTCTAGGTACTTTTCACTGGCTCAAAGTGTCTTCTTGCTTTAGGAAAAAAATGTTTGTTCCAATTGATTAGAAGTGCTGTGATTATTCATTAAGCGTAGGAGAAAGCTTTTTGCTCTTAAATCAGTCTTGTTGGTTCTTAAACAAATGCTTCCAATTCGGCAACTTAATAGGTTTTATTTTACCAATTTCTGTAGTGCCTCAAAGCTTGACTGAATGAAGTTTTGAGATAATTCTACAATGTGTATTTTAATATAAACAAAGCAGGCAGAAAAAGCAACACATCTATACTCAAAAGAGAAAGGAAACACTATACTTGCCTCGTTACTCGTAGTTTCAAAACAATAGACTGGAAATTCCTGTGCATTGTTATTTTCTGAAAAGTTAATGTGTTCACGTTAAAATTATTTGCCTGCTGTTTTAGCAGAGACAAATTATTGCCTCCATTAAAATATTGAATAGAATTAAGCATTAGAAAAGTAGGACATTGTAATATTGCACATATTGCAATATACTTTATGGCTCATGTCCATTTTCTATCCAAGGATCCATTCTTGCTTTGGTTAGGTCAACTCAAAGAAGCCCATCTAGAAATTCATTTTACCTGACATAATTCAAAGTCAGCTTCTGGTTATAATGTTCTTTGATTAGGTTAAGAAGACCAGTTCAGCCCAATTTTAAAGAAAAGCCATATTGTGAGCAGAAACCTGGGAACAGGGGGACAGGAAATTGTAGCAAAACCCGTTTTGGTCATTTAATGTCTTTAACGTTTATTTAGTGGATGTGTACTTTCCCCAGTGTGCTGCCTGCTTTATATCACTTTTCAAATGTACTCTGCAGCACCGTGGAAATGCTGGGTTTCCCTGGAAATCTTATTACTTATAACATTGGTCTCTGTATAGACTTTCTTCAGGAGACCGTTTTCACCATAGCCAGTGGTGAAAACGGTCACCTGAAGGAAATCTATTTGCCCTACATTGTGAATTTTTGGTCATTCAAACGGTAGTTGATCCAATGCAGGTAAATTATCACTGGAACATGCGCTCATCAACAAGAGAGCAAGAGAGGAGAGAATTAAGGACTAATTTTTTTTGTTCCACACGCTGCAGCAAAAACCTCCTGGGTGCCAAGGGTGGGGACCACAGAAGCAATGATACAGGTGTAAATGCCCATCCCTAATATTTAAATAATCTTGTCCCCAAGATTTGGCACTCAAGGCGAGACAGCTAGGCAGGTGTACCTGCAAGCTGCATTTCTGATAGCATGACATGACTGTCAGACTTTCTGGGCTGCAGTCTCCATTTTGGTCTCTATTTTCCCTGCTAGACTGGAAAATGACAAAACATACTCATGTCCACGAATAAAATCAAAATAGTGGTCAAACTGTTGCGAAATGTCTAGGTTTCCCCCCTTTTCACGATGAATAAACATATAATATATTCATTATTTGAACAGAGAGAGAAAACTATACAGTACAGAGGGGCGAAGGGGATCAAAAAATATAGGGGGAAGGTGAGATCAGGTGATTGAGTTGGATGATCAGCCATGAGCATAATGAATAGCGGAGCAGGCTCGAAGGGCTGAATGGCCTCCTCCTGCTCGTATTTTCTATATCTCTATGAGTGTCCTGGTACGTGGCTCACAAAAAGTTGGTATTCTTCCATGGTACTAACATAGACAAAAGAGCTGAACTCAAGAGGTGAGATGAGAGTGACCGGCCTTGACATCAAGGCAGCATTGACCAAGTGTGACATCAAGAGCCTACAGTGAGACTGGAGTCAGTGGGAATCAGGGGAAAAACTCATGACCTAACACAAAGGAAGATGGTTATGGTTGTTAGAGGTCAATCATCTCAGTCCCGGGACATCGTTGCAGGAGTTCCTCAAGATAGTGTCCTTTGCCCAACAATCTGAAACTAATTTATTAATGTCCTGCCCTCCATCATAAGGTTGGAATGTGGAGATTCATTGATGACTGCACAATGTTCACTGTCTTTGCGACTCCTTAGATGCCGAAGCAGTCCATGCCCAATAGCAGAAAGACCTGAACAACATTCAGGCTTGGGCTGATAAATGGCAAGTAGCATTCACTCCACTCAAGTGGCAGATAACAACCATCTCCAATAAGAGAAGATCTAACCATCTCCTCCTCATATTCACAAGCGTTACCATCACTGAAACACCCTTCGCAACTTGATAAGGTTATTATTGACCAAGAACTGAACTGGACCAGCTTTATAACCTATGGCTATGGAGCAGGTCAGATACTGGGAATTCTGCCCTGATTAACTCACCTCCTGACTCCCAAAAGTCTGTCTACCATATGCAAGGTACAAGTTAAGAGAGTAATGGAATACTCTCCACTTGCCTGGATGAGTACAAGTTCACCAACACTCAAGGGGCAGCATGGTGGCACAGTGGTTAGCACTGTTGCGTCACAGAGCCAGGGACCCAGGTTTAATTCACAGCTTGGGTGACTGTCTGTGTGGAGTCTGCACATTTTCCCCGTGTCTGCGTGGGCTTCCACCGGAGGTGCTCCGGTTTCCTCCCACAGTCTGATGTGCTGGTTAGGTGCATTGGCCATGCTAAATTCTCCCTCAGTGTACCTGAACAGATGCTGAAGTGTGGCGACCAGGGGATTTTCACAGTAACTTCATTGCAGTGTTAATGTAAGCCTACTTGTGGCACTAATAAATAAACTTTAAACTTTACTTGGTTGAAAGAGGGACTACTTGGTTGAAAGAGGGACAGGACTGGCAGCTGAATATTCCAGGGTACAAGTGTTTTAGGTGAGACAGAGGAGGGGCCAAAAGAGGTGGGGGAGTAGCGGTATTAACATAGAACATAGAACATAGAAAGCCACAGCACAAACAGGCCCTTCGGCCCACAAGTTGCGCCGATCACATCCCCACCTCTAGGCCTATCTATAGCCCTCAATCCCATTAAATCCCATGTACTCATCCAGAAGTCTCTTAAAAGACCCCAACGAGTTTGCCTCCACCACCACCGACGTCAGCCGATTCCACTCACCCACCACCCTCTGAGTGAAAAACTTACCCCTGACATCCCCCCTGTACCTACCCCCCAGCACCTTAAACCTGTGTCCTCTCGTAGCAACCATTTCAGCCCTTGGAAATAGCCTCTGAGAGTCCACCCTATCCAGACCCCTCAACATCTTGTAAACCTCTATCAGGTCACCTCTCATCCTTCGTCTCTCCAGGGAGAAGAGACCAAGCTCCCTCAACCTATCCTCATAAGGCATGCCCCCCAATCCAGGCAACATCCTTGTAAATCTCCTCTGCACCCTTTCAATGGCTTCAACATCTTTCCTGTAATGAGGTGACCAGAACTGCGCGCAGTACTCCAAGTGGGGTCTAACCAGGGTCCTATAAAGCTGCAGCATTATCTCCCGACTCCTAAACTCAGTCCCTCGATTAATGAAGGCTAGTACGCCATACGCCTTCTTGACCGCATCCTCCACCTGCGAGGCCGATTTAAGAGTCCTATGGACCCGGACCCCAAGGTCCTTCTGATCCTCTACACTGCTAAGAATGGTACCCTTCATTTTATACTGCTGCTCCATCCCATTGGATCTGCCAAAATGGATCACCACACACTTATCCGGGTTGAAGTCCATCTGCCACTTCTCCGCCCAGTCTTGCATTCTATCTATGTCTCGCTGCAACTTCTGACATCCCTCCAAACTATCCACAACACCACCTACCTTGGTGTCGTCAGCAAACTTACCAACCCATCCCTCCACTTCCTCATCCAGGTCATTTATGAAAATGACAAACAGCAAGGGTCCCAGAACAGATCCCTGGGGCACTCCACTGGTCACTGACCTCCATGCAGAGAAAGACCCCTCCACAGCCACTCTCTGCCTTCTGCAGGCAAGCCAGTTCTGGATCCACAAGGCAACAGCCCCTTGGATCCCATGCCCTCTCACTTTCTCAAGAAGTCTTGCATGGGGGACCTTATCGAACACTTAGTTGGAGAGCATATTACAGCGGTGCAGAGGGAGGACAATTCAGAGGGGTCGTGTAACGAGTCACTCTGGGTGGAGCTTAGAAACAGGAAAGGCGCAGTCACTATGTTGGGGGTGTACTACAGGCACCCCAACAGCCCAAGGGAAGTAGAAGAATGGATATGTCAGGAGATACTGGATAGGTGCAGGAAAAATAGGGTTGTTGTAGTGGGAGACTTCAATTTCCCTGGTATAGACTGGAAATCGCTGAGGGCAGGGACTCTGGATGGGGAGGAATTTGTAAAATGTGTACAGGAGGGTTCGTTGGAACAATATGTAGACAGCCCGACTAGAGAGGGGGCTATACTGGACCTGGTACTGGGGAATGAGCCCGGTCAGGTCTTCAAAGTTTTGGTAGGGGAACATGTGGCAAATAGTGACCACAATTCTGTTAGCTTTAGGATAGTGATGGAAAAGGATGAGTGGTGTCCCAAGGGTAAGGTGTTGGATTGGGGGAAGGCTAACTTTAGTGGGATCAGGCAGAAATTGGCAGCTCTTGATTGGGAGAGGCTGTTTGAGGGTAAATCCACATCTGGTATGTGGCAGTCTTTTAAGGAACAGTTGTTAGGGCTACAGGACAAGCATGTGCCGGTAAAAAAGAAGGATAGGAAGGGTAGGATTAGAGAACCGTGGATAACCAGGGAAATTGAGGGACTGGTCAAAAAGAAAAGAGAGGCGTATGTTAGGTCCAAGCAGCTAAAAACGGAGGGAGCTCTGGAGGAGTACAAAGAAAGTAGGAAAGTACTCAAACGGGGAATTAGAAGAGCAAAAAGGGGTCACGAAATGTTCTTGGCAGACAGGATTAAGGAGAACCCCAAGGCATTTTATTCATACGTTAGGAACAAAAGGGTTGTTAGGGAAAAAATCGGACCTCTCAGGGACAAAAGTGGGGACTTATGCTTGGAGCCCAAAGAAGTAGGGGAGATCCTAAATGAATACTTTGCGTCGGTATTCACAAAGGAGAGGGATGTGTTGACTGGGAGTGTCTCGGAGGGGAGTGTTGAACCGTTGGATAAAATCTCCATTACAAAGGAGGAAGTGTTAGGTTTGTTAGAGAATATAAAGACGGACAAATCCCCAGGGCCTGATGGAATCTATCCAAGGCTGCTCAGGGAGACGAGAGGTGAAATCGTTGGGCATCTGACGCAAATCTTTGTCTCGTCACTGGACGCAGGTGAGGTCCCAGAGGATTGGAGGATAGCTAATGTGGTCCCGTTATTTAAGAAGGGTAGGAAGGATAACCCAGGTAATTATAGGCCGGTGAGCTTGACGTCCGTGGTGGGGAAGTTGTTGGAGAAGATTCTTAGAGATAGGATGTATGCGCATTTAGAAAGGAATAAACTCATGAACGATAGTCAGCATGGTTTTGTGAGAGGGAGGTCATGCCTCACTAACCTGGTGGTGTTTTTTGAAGAAGTGACCAGAATGGTTGACGAAGGAAGGGCCGTGGATGTTGTTTATATGGACTTCAGTAAAGCGTTTGACAAAGTCCCTCATGGTAGGCTAGTGAAAAAGGTTGGATCTCATGGGATAAAGGGGGAGGTGGCTAGATGGGTGGAGAACTGGCTTGGTCATAGAAGACAGAGGGTGGTAGTGGAAGGGTCTTTTTCCGGCTGGAGGCCTGTGACTAGTGGTGTTCCGCAGGGCTCTGTATTGGGACCTCTGCTGTTTGTGATTTATATAAATGATCTGGAAGAAGGAGTAACTGGGGTGATCAGTAAGTTTGCGGACGACACAAAACTGGCAGGACTTGCAGATAGTGAGGAACATTGTCAGAGGCTACAGAAGGATATAGATAGGCTGGAAATTTGGGCAAAGAAATGGCAGATGGAGTTCAATCCTGATAAATGCGAAGTGATGCATTTTGGTGGGAATAATGTAGGGAGGAGCTACACGATAAATGGAAGAACCATAAAGGGTGTAGAGACGCAGAGGGACCTGGGTGTGCAAGTCCACAGATCTTTGAAGGTGACTTCACAGGTGGAGAAGGTGGTGAAGAAGGCATATGGCATGCTTGCCTTTATAGGACGGGGCATAGAGTATAAAAGTTGGGGTCTGATGTTGCAGATGTATAGAACGTTGGTTCGGCCGCATTTGGAATACTGCGTCCAGTTCTGGTCGCCACACTACCAGAAGGACGTGGAGGCTTTGGAGAGAGTACAGAGGAGGTTTACCAGGATGTTGCCTGGTATGGAGGGGCTTGGTTATGAGGAGAGATTGGGAAAATTGGGGTTGTTCTCCTTGGAAAGACGGAGGATGAGGGGAGACTTAATAGAGGTGTATAAAATTATGAAAGGCATAGATCAGGTGAACGGTGGGAAGCTTTTCCCCGGGTCAGTGGTGACGTTCACGAGGGGTCATAGGTTCAAGGTGAAGGGGGGGAGGTTTAACACAGATATCAGAAGGACATATTTTACACAGAGGGTCGTGGGGGCCTGGAATATGTTGCCGGGCAAGGTGGTGGAGGCGGACACACTGGGAACGTTTAAGACTTATCTAGACAGCTATATGAACAGAGTGGGAATGGAGGGATACAAAAGAGTGGTCTAGTTTGGACCAGGGAGCGGCTCGGGCTATTGTTCTTTGTTTCTCGTTTCAAGGCTTCATTCTATGATCATCTTGCTGGTGCCAGTACAGAGCAAGACTGCGGATAGTTGGGAACCTGTCTCGGGGGCAGGGAATTCAGATGGTGTTCGTAAAGCAGAAGTGGAAATGAATAGGGTTGGGAAGCATTTTCTGATCAGGGCCAGTGTGATCTCCTGGACTCGTTTCGATCGCCTCAGGGGGTCGGAGAGGAATTTCCCAGATTTTTTTTCCCCATATTGGCCCTGGGGTTTTTCACTCTGGGTTTTCGCCTCTCCCTGGAGATCACATGGTCTGGAATGGGGGGTGGGGGTGAGTTAATAGGTTGTGATGAACAAAGCATCGTAGCTGTGAGGGACAGCTCGGTGGATAGGATATTAGGATGTAGATAGGCTGGAAAATTGGGCGGGGATCCTGGATTCAGGATTCAATCCTGGACCGGGGAGCGGCGCGGGCTTGGAGGGCTGAAGGGCCTGTTCCTGTGCTGTATTGTTCTTTGTTCTTTGTTCTTTGTTCTTTGAAGTTTAATGCCATTTAGGGCAGATCAACCAGCTTGATTCACATCCCATCTAACAATTTAGCACTTAAAAGCCCTCCATCACTGACATACAATGGCAGCAGTCTTTATAAAAGGTACTACAGGAACTCACCAAGGCTCCTTAGGCAGCACTTTACAAACCCATGATCACTGCCACCTAGAAGGGCAAGAGCAGCAGATACCTGGGAACACTATCACCTGGAGGTTTCCCTCCAAGCCACTCACCATTCTGATTTGAAAATATAGCACCATTCCTTCATTGTTGCTAGCTCAAAATCTTGGAACTCCCTCCCTAACAGCATTGTGGGCATGCCTGCACCACATGGACTGCAATGATTCAGGACATTGGCACATCGTCACCTTTTGTAGGGCAAAAAGGGATGGGCAAAATTGCTGGCACAGCAAGCGATAGCCGCATTCAATTGTAGGGAATCATGAGAGTCCCTTTCGGACTTCCATGTATGTTCAAAGCCGAACCCTGGATGTAACAGGATGAGTGACTCTGGCAAGTATTGTGTTCAGAAAACAATTTTATTGGGTATTGAATAATATTCATAATATTAACATGACAATTATAATTGATAATATAAAAAAAGAAAGATAACTTTATTTAAAGGAAAAAACAGTTGTATATATCTGAAGCAAAGAAGGCAGACAGATGTTTGTTTAAACATAAATAATAACCCCCAATTTGGTCTGTTCCATGACAATTCCCCCCAAATTGGTACATAGGTTCAAGTTGGTGAGTAATCCCAATGGATGGGTGCTGAGGTCAGTCACTCTATTCTAGGCCCTTCCTCCCATTGTCAGTGGTGAGACCATGGGAACAGGGCTGGGAGGGATTGGTGAGGCCAGGGTGACCAGCCATCCCAGATTTTCAGGATTGTCTCATGATCTGCGCTTTTCTCCTGCATCGCAGTTTTCTGATTTGACTCATTTCTGTGTGTGCCTTGGGCCCCAAATGTTCTTTTATTCTCTGTACATACGCAGGCTCAGCACATTCTCCTGCTGCTTCTGCACGTGTTGGGACCCCCCATATATTTTTGTTGACTCTGTGTCTGTGTTAAACCCAGCATGCACACAGCTTGATTTTGGGACATATGCAGCAGAAACAAACCTCCCCCCCCCCCCCCCCCCCCCACCACCCCACCACCCCACTCCCCCTTACGGTTCTGGCAGCAACACCCATTCCCCGCCGCACACTGCACTGGTTTAATTACAGCCTCACCACCATGACAAAATGACTATTATATTTTTCACCAGGAGTTGGTCACCTTGGGCAAGGCTGTGGTGAGGTGTGGGGGTGTCCTGCAACATTAATTCATGCATGAGACCACCACCGCAGCCCCGCAACTTGCTCCAATTCTGATACTGTCAGCTTGGACCCACCACCTCCCCCACTCCAACACCTCCCCTTCTCCCCCGCCCCACTCCAGGCACATGCTGAACAGCCCAAAGCAGGAACCACTGACATTTTGCTGATGATGCATGCACAGAAATAAAGTCAGCCGGGATGGAAGATATCCAGGACAAATGGGATCCTGTGAAGTCCTTCCACAGGATGCAGGATGAAAAACCCAATTACAGGACGGTATCCAAAAATCTAGGACATCTGTCACCCTGCCCAGTATTCTTATTTCACCGTTTTATTGATTTTTCCTGCAGAGTAGGCAATGAGCAAAGCCCAAGGGTGCCCCCAACCTCCCGAATTTCCCAGAAATTCCTTTGTTATGTATTCCTCCAGGCATTTCTGGGAGGACTTGTTCAGGAAGAGTGCAGAAAAGATTTACTAGCATGCTACCAGGACTTGATGCTTTGAGTTAGAAGGAGAGATTGGATAGACTGGGACTTTTTTTTCTGGAGCGTAGGAGGCTTAGGGGTGAACTTATAGAGGTTTATAAAATAATGAGGGGCATAGATCGGCTAGATAGTCAATATTTTTTCCCAAAGATAGGGGAGTCTAAAACTAGAGGGCGTAGGTTTAAGGTCAGAGGGGTGAGATACAAGTGTCCAGAGAGGCAATTTTTTCGCAAAGAGTGTGGTGACTGTCGATCAAGCTGCCAGAGGTAGTAGTAGAGGCAGGTACAATTTTGTCTTTTAAAAAGCGTTTAGACAGTTACATGTGTAAGATGGATAAAGAAGGATATGGGCCAAATGTGGGCAATTGGGACTAGCTTAGGAGTTAAAAAAGGGGCGGCATGGACAAGTTGGGCCGAAGGACTGTAAACCTCTATGACTCTAGGTATTCTCTTGCTGTTGCTTATGTATCTTTGGTGTCAGATCACAGTTAGCCATCAGGATTCCAAAAAAGTCAGTTGGGTTGAGCTCATCTTTTAAAATTTAAATAGTTGTTTTTTTCAGTTTAAAACCTAAGGGAGTTAACCAGAGCTGTGGGGAAATTAATCGATAGGTATATATCCATATACATATATATAAAGATAGACAGCCTTGAAGAGAATGTGTCTGCACAGGGATCAGAACTTTCATCATTTGTTTAAAGTTTAAAAACACAAGAAGATGGGTAATGGAAAATCCTTCCAGGAGGGAAAAAACTGGCGGTTGTGCTTTTAAGAGAATTGTGGGTGATGGCAGGTGTCCAGCTAAGACTTGATCTTCAGTCTAGGAGCAGAAAGCCGGAAGCCTAACCTAGACCCAGAGGTGTGGTGGAGGATGGTAGATGGATGGATGATTCCAGGGTGTGAGATTGAGAATCTGTGGGAGGGAAAGAGTGCGAGTCTGGTTGTGAGAGTGTGAGCACATGTGAGATGGAGACTGGGTGTGCGACACAGACTGTGTGATTCAGACTCGCTCTGGGGATATGACTTCCACATGCAGCCACTCTCATGGGGAAGCAATCCACAGACACCGGGTATGCAAAGAGCAGCCAGGACAGGAGAATAAAGCCGGTGGATGTGTGAATTTAAGATAAGGGTGTGGGGTGTGGTCCACATTTCGGGTATGAGTCTGCAGCATGGGTGAAGGAATCCAGCCAGACTCTCTGGTCCAATGGCTGACGGTAGGTCCTGGGCCTATGGAAAGGGTGAGAGATGGATGGGAAGCCTCCCACTTGTGGGCCAGGTGGCGAAATTTTGTTGAGGAGTGAGGGCTGATTGCATGAAATCTCTTTCCAAATTAGACCTTTTGATGTCAAACAATCACTGAGCCTTTTTGAGCACACTGAATGCATTTGAATACAAAAGTTATATCAAAATGTGAATACATTTGGGGTCTCTTTATACCCCAACCTACTCACCAATGTATCTGTCACACTCCAAGGCCGCAATTCTCCCAAAAAAGTTCTAAGTGCTGAATTTGCGGGAAAACTGGTGTAAGTCACGATTGTCTTTTCAGTGGGAGTTCACACAGGAATCTCCCGCACTCCATGCAATGCTGAGATCATAATCATGAATATAATTAACAGCTCGGGGGGGGGGGGGGGGGCTCTTCATTCCGGAGTCTGACAGTTCCAGACATCTGCGCATGCGCAGTGGCCCCAAACTGTCAAGACTGCAGTTTGCTGACCATCACAATCGCTGGCCAGCCCGGGACCCTTGCAATGCTGCCCCTCCTGACACCTCCACAGCCTGATCGCAGACCCCATGACCATTCCCAGGCCAGCCCCAACCCTCCATTCGTCCAGGAGCACCCCAATCTCCAGCTTCCCCCCCCCGCTCCCCCCCCCCCCCCCCCCCCGCCCCCCCCAGCCACCCAGCAGTGACTATCCTCCTGCACACCTCCTGCTAGGCAGAGCCCCCCCACTGAACCCCTGGCACACCCTACCTGCACACCCTCCCTGCACTCCCCCCAGGCTGACCCCCGGACTAGCCCCCCAGGCTGACCAACCCCCCAGGGCATCTGATCACTGGCCCGCTCAGCCCCAACCGATCCCAATGGAGAGTGGCAGTGGAACCACCACCCCCTTGGATTGCCCCCAGGCTCCAACCCAGCTGACCCTGCCCCCCTAAGCCTCACCCCCTTGATACTGCCCCATGCCCACTGTGAAGGCATGGGAATTTTGCCCCTTGGGCATACCAGGGGCACAGGCTAGCACTGCCAGGGTTCCCATGCTCAGGAGACACCACCACTCCAGCCACCTGGCACTTTAGGGCTCCCCGATTGTCGCCCCTTCACTCCAACAGGGTCTCCCACTAGTTCCCCAAAAGTGGGGAGCTACTCTCAACCCCGCCGGTTTAAAATTGTACTGGGGGGGCGGTGGGAGAAGCTAGCGGGCCCGGTGAAATGAGTCCTGGGGGACTGAATTTAAAATACAATTTCCATATCAGCTCCGCCTCCCAGTCGATTTCCGGCACCGTGCAGACGCCACACAAAAATCCAGGCCTGGGAGGCACAATCGCAGTGCGAACACTCGCAGGAATCCCACAAATCGGCCGACAGGTGATTCCCCCGGCCCGCCACGCTAAATATTAGCGAGATGGGATGGGGGAACCGCCCCCAAGACCGTGGCTTCACTCAATGTTAAGATTTTCTGCTGCTTTGACACAAAGGGCAGAATTTTTCCATCCCACCCTCCACGGAAATCATAGTGGTGGGTGTGGGCCATTGATCTCAGGCAGGAATATCTGGCCTTGGGAACAACACACATGAAAAATCCCACCATAGAATAGGTAACAGCTTGGATCGGGAATGTCTCAATTTGTTGAGACTCTGAATTGGACTTGATTTGATTGAATCGGAATAAAAACAAAAAAATAAGAGGTTGTGGCAGCAAGGCAAATTTGGGAAAACCCCGGATGAATAGTTACCCTTGGGCTTTGCTCACTGCCTACCCAGCAGGAAAAACAGTTAAATAAGAATGAAAAAAAGTGAAATAAGAATACAGGGTAGGGTGACAAATGTCCTAAATTTTTTCATACCATCCTGTGTAAGGACTTCCCAGGATACCATTTGTCCTGGATATCTTCCATCCCGGCTGACTTTATTTCTGTGCATGCATCATCAGCAAAATGTTGGTGGCTGCTGCTTTGGGCTGTCCAGCATATGTCCGGGGTGGGGAGGAGGGGAGGGGGGTGGGATTGGAGAAGGGCACGGAGGTTCCTGCATATGTCCCAAAATCAAGCTGTGTGCATGCTGGATTTAACACATGCACAAAGTCAGGAAAAGTATATGGGGGGCCTGACACATGCAGAAACAGCAGGAGAATGTGCTGAGCCTGCATATGTACAGAGAATAAAAGAACATTTGGGGCCAAGGCATGCACAGAAATGAGTCAAATCAGAAAACTGGGATGCAGGAGAAAAGCCTGAGAGGATCGTCCTGTTCCAGAGGAGCACAATTCCTGCCTTCAGTCAGATGTAAGCTCTAACTAATGGTGTGCCCGAGGATCAGTTATGGGGCCTTAACTATTTATAATCCATGACATTGAATTGGGTGAAGGGACCGAATGTGTGGTACTAAAGTTGCTGATGACACGAAGATAGGTAGGAAAGTAAATTGAGATAAGGAGGTAAAGAGTCTACAAAGGGATAAAATTGGTTAAGTGAGTGAACAAAAAAAAGGCCGATGAAATACAATGTGGGAAAATGTGAACTTGTCCATTCTAGGCAGGAACAATAGAAAAGGAATATATTATTTAAATGGAGATTGCAGAACTCTATAATAGAGGGGTCTGAATGTCCTGGTACATTAATCATGAAAGGTTAGTGCACAGGTACAGTAAGTGATTAGGAAGACAAATGGAATTTTAACATTTATTACAAGGGGAATGGAAGATAAAAGTAGAGGAGTTTTGTTGATTTAGCCCAGCATCTTGTTGAAACTGCATTTGCAGAACTGTGTACATATTTAATCTCCCTATTTTACAAAAGGATATAATTGTGTTAGAAGCACTTCAGAGGAGGTTTACGCGGCTCATTCCTGGGATATGGGTTATCTTATGAAGAAAGTTTGAATAGGTTGGGCCCATACTCAGTGAGGTTTCGAAGAACGAGAGGTGATCTTATTGAAATATGTAAAATCCTGGTGAGACTTGACTGGGTGGAAGCCAAAAGGATGTTTCTGTCATGGGGAATCTAGAATGAGGGAGTACAGTTTAAAAATCTGGGGCCTCCCATTTAATCCTGAGGTAAAGAGAATTTGTCGCTTTCCAAGGCTCATTAGTTTGTGAAATTCTCTCCCTCAGAAAGCAAGGCTGAGTTGGATAGATTTTTGATCAGCAAGGGAGTAGAGGGTTATGGAGAGCAGACAGGAAAGTGGTGTTGAGGCCACAATTAGATCAGCCATACTCCTGCTCCTAATTCTTGTGTTTTATCAAGTTTGATTTTGGTTCCGAAGAGGGTTTTGCCTAACATTGTTAAAAGTATTATATAATACCAATCTTCTACGGCTAGGTTCCATTCCCTGGGGGGGGGGGGGGGGGGGGGAGGGGAGGAGGAGAGGGGGTGTTGTACACTGGAAATAAACGGGGTCTCCCCATGCCTTCACCCCGGAAGTCACGCCATATGAACTGCACAGGAATTGCCCAGGAAGTTTAAGCTTCGGCTGGGCAATTGCCTTGAACCTGGAATAATCTGAAACAGCAATTTAAATCAACAATTCTGGATGGTTCAGACCCTCAGAGCAGAATAGTTACCAGGAAAAGTTAGAAGGATTAAAACCACTTCTCCAACTCTTGGGTAACTATGGTATGATCTCCTCTTATCACTCCAATCTCACTGGATCCCCCTATTACATACCTCACCCCGACGAATCCCTTGACGACATTCCCAACCCTGGTTAGAAGTCCAGACGAGAAATGTGCAGAATGTCCAGCTTCAAGCTTGGGTCAGTGGAAAAGGAACAGAGCAGCAATCCAGTGGTGATTGCCACATATGGGAAGCTCTGGGCCATTGCATAATACTAATAAAGAAACTCTCTTCATTTTTCACTACCATTGTAGTGTTGGATATGATGGAACGTCTTGCTGAGATATTTTGCTTCTGTACACCCTGAAGGGGCTAGAGCTCCGAAAGCTTGTGTGGCTTTTGCTACCAAATAAACCTGTTGGACTTTAACCTGGTGTTGTTAAACTTCTTACTGTGTTCACCCTGACATCACCAGGAGTCCACAGGTGAAATCCCCAGCCAGTCTTTCCTTTGGATCTTGGAAATATTTTTAATTTCAGAGGCACTTTACAAATATTTTCAAACAGAATCTATACACTCTTCAAGTGGAACAAGGAGTCCATTGTGTGAATTTTTGAAAAGGATTAGGCTTGTACATGATGTAGTTTTCATTTAACACAATCTTTTTGTCAAGTATTAGATATATTGATTTTATTTTTGTATTTCACTTTGTCATCATAGCAATGTCTTCCATCAATCTGTTTTTTCCTCTGTTTTTCATATTAATCCAAGGTCAAAATAGCATTGTACAATGACTGGGCTGTTGTCCCCGAGAATTTATTTTTAAATAGAGTGGAATCCATTTATGGATACTTAGAACTTTGTTTTTTTAAAATCTCAGTATGTCTTCTGTGGATACCAGGTGAGTTGGAATTGAGAGTGTAAGCACAAAGATTATTTAGGCATGTGTTGGCATGGATGGGGCAGGGAGAGTGTGTAAGGGGTGAGGGCTAGAGGACCTTAATGTTTTTATTATAACTGAGACAAGTCTCAGATCACCAAGGCAGGCCTCACCTCAGCAACCGCTGTGAACACACGCACCTCACCTCAGCAACTACTGTGAACACACCCGCGCACACACACACACACACACACACACACACACACACACCGCCAGCATCCCTGGCCATTTGGGCAGTTTCTCCTGAGTCGGTTTAGCAGAATCTCTGTTACTGTGCTCCCAACTAATGGCTTTGCCAATCTCCCTTACAAGCCGCATGGCAGGGGTGTGAACGTTTTCTCGGCTGCACCAAAACATGTGGGCATGTTCTGAGTACTTACATTCATTCACAAGAGAATAGATGAAATCTTGCCTGCGATAGTAAGAAACTAAAAAAATATACAGTAGCCCCAGATCTTCCCATCTCCAGATTGGTGGGAAACAGGTATAACCCCAAAATGAGCTTTGGATCTCTGTTTTCTGTGTTCTCTGTCTGCAATGTGTCGGGAAAATACTTCATCCGCATGAACCTTGCCCAGTGATTAGTGCCAAGTACAGCTCCTGCCACAAGAGAAGGCATTGTAAAATAGTGTGCTGCAGCAGGTAACTTCCACCTATCGGGCAAAAATTTAAAGACAAATCAGTACAATCTGCAATTATCCAAGAAATAGAGGGTACTGAAGATCAGGATATTCACCCTTGGTGGGACTGGATCCCATTCTATATGATGTGGAGATGCCGGCGTTGGACTGGGGTGAACACAGTAAGAGTTTTAACAACACCAGGTTAAAGTCCAACAGGTTTATTTAGTATTTGCTGCCAAATAAACCTGTTGGACTTTAACCTGGTGTTGTTAAAACTCTTACTGTGTTCCCATTCTATATGTCATTCCTAATCAACATTGTTCTTTGCTGAGCAGAGAAACTTCATATGTCTTTTTTATTCACCATTTGCACAAGAAACTCAAGTTGACATAGAGAACCATGAATCTGTCTTTATAGACAAAACTCCACCCATACGACCACAGGAGATCATCGTAGATCTTTTATTTATCTTGCAGGGGACTTGGATGGAGGTGTAGTATAAAGAGTTAATAGTTATTATCCTAATAGACAGAGTCCATCATCAGTCATGTCAGATCACATATAACTGGAATCAGAGGGAAGATGGTTCCAATGGAGCTCTGCTAAAATCTGTCTCTGTAAATAGTGTAAGTAGACAATAAATATTCATCAGTTTGCAACAGCATGCTTTCCAGTTCTCTTTTATCAAAGACACCCAGAATCCAGCTATTACACCTGGGACCTTCTACCTCTGAGTCTGAGTTAGACAGTTCCAACTTACTTGCCTGGACTGTCCCCCCAACTCAAGATGACTATCCTCCAGTACCTGACTCCCCCCAAGCCTAACTTCCCAATCCAACCTGACTAGCCCCTAACAACTGAGTCCCCGCAACCCAAGCTAACAATCTCCCACCATCCAATTACCCCTCCAAATTCCTCTTATACCCGACCCCCCCTTACCCAATCCAACTGTCCCCATACAACTGACTCCCCCCAAATCCCCCCAATCCGAGCTGACTACATCCCACCACCCGACAACTCCTGCTGATGCCCCCAAACCCTTCTTATACCCGATTCCCCTGACTCAACCTGACTAGCTGCCACAAGCTGACACCCCCCCCCCCAACTCCACCCAACCTGACCAGACCAGCCCTCACCACTTGCCCCCTGCCCTATTGACTCCCCCGCAGGCTCACCCCCAACTCCCTGCCCCGGCGAGACCTGACAAGCCCCTGACCTCACAACTCCTCTTGACCCAAACCGACAAGCCCAAACTCACCCTATCCACCTCCCTAGTTGCCACCTCACCCAGCTGCCACCCTGCCACCTTATTCACCTAGCCCACTCAACATCTTTTCATCCCAATCCCTGCCTTACTGTACTTCAGAATTGAACATTCCTTGGGCACAAAAGAGGTAAATCTCCCTTAACAGTTCAATCTCCAACTTTGACATCCATTCCATAAAAGACAATTGACTGAAAGAAAAGCTGGCCAGACAGTGCAGAATAGAGTGCCTCATTGAATCCAAGTCTTGTTTCTTTTCAGTTCTTTAGACAGTCCAAATTTCTGGTCTAACAAGAACACCGACCAACATAAACTACCGACAACCTGCCTTTGCTGAAGTTTCAGAAATAAATTACAGACAGGTTTCACTGAGTGAAGAAACCAAATCATCAAATCAAATAAGCTGTGCAAAAGGGTGACAGATGTTCCTTTATACCAAGCAAAGGTGTTGCAAATGACTTCAAACACAGATGTTTCCAGATGTTAGAAATACCCAAGGCTCTACTCAAAATGTTGATGATATTTTATTACTGTATTATCTGAGTTTGGAAATGCTAAATTTTCTCTCATAAAGTCTGTGGCATTCAGTGCTAGCTCCTGCAGTTAATTTGGGTGAAGATGTGCCTTCCCTGTTTATTGCCACATTTCTGAACACTAAGGAACTACAACAAATGGACAACCGATAATGCATTGCTCTTCCTGTGGAACGACTTAAGTTTAAGTTTAAAGTTTGTTAGTGTCACAAGTTGGCTTATATTAACACTGCAATGAAATTACTGTGAAAATCCCCTCGTCACCACACTGCGGTGCCTGTTCGGGTACACTGAGGAGAATTTAGCATGGCCAATGCACCTAACCAGCACGTCTTTCGGACTGTAGGAGGAAATTGGAGTACCCAGAGGAAACCAAGCAGACATGGGGAGAATGTACAAAGAATGCACAGACAGTGACCCAAGCCTGGAATTGAACCCGGGATCCTGGGTCCCTGGCGCTGTGAGGCGTCAGTGCGAACCACTGTGCCATGCAAATTTTTATTCGTAGTTTTGAAAAATTGCAGTATCTTACTACTGGCATTCCAAGAAATCAACCATATATACTATATATACATATATATCATCCTGGCTACTTTATAAAATTATTTAAAACATAATGAAGTTAGGCTTTACAACGACTGAAACTATGACTGACTAGAACTCACACAAAAAGAACTTTCTAGCTTTCAGAAAACCACAGCAACCTGGTTATCGTTAAGAAGACACGAATGCCCCCTGTGACTGCAGAGATCAAATTCCAAAAAAATGCACAAGGGCCTCTTTACATTGCTGCAGCAAAGCTCTGGCCAATGGAGATGATCAGACGGGGAGGACAAATGGCCCAGAAAGCTCAGGTAAATTTATTCATAGATGAAACTGTAACCATCTCAAGAATCTAGACCAGGAATATACATCCTTTGTCTGAACTCAAGGGGAAGAAGTGGGAGTTATTTCACTTGGCTTCCTCTATCCCCAAGCTGCTAGAAGCTGTAATATTGCCTTGTGAAGCAGCAGTCTGCCATCTTCTATCAACAAAACAGCAGCAGCACCAAAGTTCTGTCTGGGTTTAAATTACCTGGCCCTCGTCTACACTCTTTCAATTGGAAAGTTTGAATTTCTGTACCAGGAAAAGTGGATCATCCCACATCAGCTTCAGCCTGCTAAACTCTCTGAAAGACTTTTGATTCGGGACTCTTCACTCAAGTATAACAATGAGCGGAATTTTCCGGCCGCTCTCTCCCCAAGGCTGGGAATTCCTGCCTGAGTTCATCAGACCTTTGTATAGTCCAGCCCCACCGGCTACGATTCCCGCAGTGGGCGGGATAGGAAGATTTCGCCCAATAATTCTTATTTTGACTGTCGTCTTTGCCCTTTGCCTCTTTCTTTCCCTTATTGTTCTTTTATTGTGTGGATGTACCGGATTACATCGCAATATCCCATACCCACTTTTGAGTGTGTTTCAAATAATCTAACTCTTGATTTTACCCCATCTCGAGTTTGCTGCAGGGTTATTAATAGAGGATGGGATCACTCCAAAACTGAAGGCTTGGGGAAAACAGGCCACCATTTATAAAGGGGGAAACCAAAAATCAAAAACAGCTCTCTGTTCACAGGTGATGAGAGGAGAAATTAAAGCCATTTTAAATCAAACCCCCTCCTGTCTGCAACACCACTGTTAAAGATTTGCACAGGTCGGGATTAAAAGTAGATCCTGACCCCATTGGAGGTGCCTGGCAGCCTGCCTACATAATCTTACCAGAAGCAGAGAGCCATGGCAGATGGGGCATGTACCCTGTTGGGTTATATTGTGGGCTGGACACATGCCAAATTTTCCCTTCATGTCCAAAGGTGTGTTGGTTGGGTGGATTAGCCATGGTAAATGTGTGGGGTTACAGGGATAGGGCGGAGGGATGGCCCTGAGTGGGATGCTCCTTTGGAAAATCTATGCACACTCGATGGGCCCGATTTTACCATTTTCATTCTAAGTGCTGAATCTGGGCACAATTCAGATCCGACTTAGAAACTCCCATACGCACTGAGCTTAAAATAAAAATTGCGGGGCTGAATTGCGCTGTGGGCGGGGCTTAGCGCACCTGAAACAATCGGAGCTCTGAACTGTGCATGCACAGTTAGAAAAAAATTTGGAAAAGCACGCCTATGTCACATTGCCCCCGGGCCGCAGAAAGTGGATAAAGTGGCCCGGGAGCCAAAAGCAGGAGCGATGGCCCCCACAGACATCACTGTCCCCCTTATCCACCCCCCCCGCTACCCAGACCGATCGTGACCCCCTGCCCCCATCCCCCCCACCGATCGCCCGCTGAGTGGCAACGGACCCCCTGCACCCCCCCACATTCCTCCCCACCAGAAATCCATCTGGCCTCCCCCCGCTCCCCACCAGTGAGTGATCGGGTCTCCCCCCACCAGAGATACATCTTACCTGCCTCCCTCCTTCCCCCGCCAAACCAGAGAACGATCTGGCCTCAATTCCCTCCCCCCCCCCCCACCCCCCCACCTCCCAAGAGGTACATCTGACCCAACTCCTCCTCCCTTCCCACCCCCTCACCAGAGAATGATCTGGCCCACCTCTCCCCCCCCCCCCCTCCCAACCAGACAACGATCTGCCCTCCTCCCTCCCCCCCCTACCAGACAACGATCGGGCCTCCCTCCTCCCTCACCCCCCCCTCGTTAGAGAATGATCTGGCCTGCCTTTCCCTCCCCCCCGCCCCCCTCCCCCACCACCTATCTGAGTCAGAGAGCCGTTGGAAGCTCTGAACTCACCTCTTCAGCAGCTGGAGCGTCCGAATCAGTCTTTTATTTAGCATATCCATTTCAGCCCGATTCGGGATTGGCGAACGCGGTAATGAATGGGGGAAATGCTGATAAAGTTGGGCAGGCAGTTCATTAATTCAATTGAAATGCATGCAAATGCATTTAAATCGCCATCGCGCTTGTTTCGGGCGTGAATCGGATCGCAGCCATTCCCGGGCCTCGGTAAAGTGGCCATCTGTGTGGATGCGGGTGTGGATCACGTTAATGGCCTCACGCCTGACTTTACCACGTTTTCGCGCCCGAAAACGGGCACTTTGCAATGGTAAAATTGGGCCCGATGTGCCAAATGGCCTATTTCTACACTGAATGGATTCTATGGTTCTGGGAAGTTACCATTGCAAGCAACAACACAAGTAAGATTTCAACTTAAAATCTAGTCAGTGATCTAAGACAGTTTGCTGCTGTCAGGAAGATCTGAGCCAATATTTCTGATGAATACATTCAGCTAGGATATTGGCAGAGGGAAATTTCATTGAGAGCATGACTTAGAAAACTACAGCTGAAGGAAAGAGCAACAACAATAATGTATGTTGGTTGATTTGAATATATTTAATATAGATTAAAGCTTGCATCACATCAGAATTCAATCAATATTACAATAAAGGGCAACTCCTTATACCTATCGAGCCTCATTAATGAGGCAGATAGAATAACGTCTGGTAAATAAAAATAATTTCTCTCCATGGAACCATTTTATTAAATTATGGTCCTGGGAAAAGCTGTAATGGTAGAACAACAAACTGGCAAAATGTATGTGTATAGAAATCCATAGCTCCTGCCAGATGAACTGATATGAAATTAATTTCTTTATAGTAGATTGAGAGTGTTACAATCCCCATGGGGAATCATGAACCAAAATCATCAAACTTACTAAACAACCCCCAAATGAAGAAATTAACAATAATATTTCACTTTTTATAACTTTCACTTTAATATGAATCAAACTACTCAAATTAAACAAGAATTAACTGGCGAAAGATGCTTTGAATAGAAAAATAAATAGCACTTTAAATAGTAGAGACAACAAAGATACATCTTCCGCAACCACAAGCAGCCACATGACTCCCCAAGCAAATGTGGCACCAGGTGCAATCTCACAAATTTTCCAATTCAGCCTTGGATAGACAGGATCTCTCACTTTCCTGCTAAGTTGATTTGGCTATCAAGTTGTTTTAACTGGCAGCTGTATTTCATCCGAAATCCACAGAGATGGTTGTCACCCAATGGCACACACCTGAAGAACGTCCTTTGTTAAGTCCACAATTATCTTGATGGCGCAGGTTCCCTAGAGACTTCTTTATCCAAATCTTTTAATAAACCGCCTTGAATGGACAAGTCAGTTCTGGCAAAAACTGAAACAAGTGGTAGTAAAATTGTTCAATCCAAACCTGTCTTCAACTTTCTTAATATTTGACTATATTAAGCACACACAGATCATTGGAAAAGTGCCTTCTCTGTTCTCTGCTCTGCTGAAACTCTCCTTTGTTCTTTACAGCACCAGCTTCTTTATTTGTACTTCTCTGTGGTGGAACATGTGTTTTGTTTTGTATCTTAACTTTCTTCCAGTTGGTATTTCTTCCAGGTCAAGGATCACCAGGTCACAAGGACCAGTATTTCTTATTAATCAAGAAAATTGCAATTGATCTCTTTACAATTGATGCAAACTCTTAAAAGCCCATTTCAAATGTTCCAAAAAAACTCAACATTCTAAAGAAATTACAAATTTTCCTTAGTATACTGCTTCCGGGTCAAAGGTAATCACAAGCGGAATATGAGATAGTTTCATTCATTCCTCCTTTCCTTGTGTCTAACGTAGAATATCATGCTTTTGTCAAAAGTTTCATGTTCTTTCTTTAGCTACAAAATAATTGGATCCTTTAGCCCATCCCATCAAGATAAGCATAAGCAAATATTTACATAACACAGTAATATCCCGGGAATGAAAAACTTGATGTATGAGGAGCATTTAAGGACTCTGTGTTTGTATTCGATGGAGTTTAGAAGGATGTGGGATATCTCATTGAAATTTGTATAATATTGAAAGACCTAGATAGAATGGACGTGTGAAAGATGTTTCCATCAGTAGGAGAGGGTAGGATCTGAGGGCACAGCTTGGGATGACCCTTTAGAACCGAGATGAGAGGGAATTTCTTCAACCAGAAGGTTGTGAATCTATGGAATTCATTGCTACAAAAGGATTCACAGAAGGTCAAGCAATTGAGTTTATCTAAGACAGAGATAAATAGGTTCTTAATTGGTAATGGGATCAAAAGTTAGTGGGAAAAGGTGGGAGAATGGGGTTGAGAAATTTATCAGCCATGATTGAATGGCGAAGCAGACTCAATAGGCCGAATGGCCTAATTCTGCTCCTGTATCTTAAAATCTTATGTAACAATTTTTTAGCCTATTTGCCATCAATAAATGTTAAAAACCACAGTATGATCTCATGAATAAGAGCCACAATATTTTCAGAAATGACTATTGATGTCTTTGCACTTCGATAAATGTAAATGCTGAATTATCGGGAAACCAATCCGTGCTAACCCTCCAGTACTGACTGACCATTGTTCCTTGTCAGGGGATGTTTAGAGGATTTTGGATCAACTGAGAGAAGTAATCACTAATGTAATCAATAAAGACAGATTCCCCATAATGTGTTCTTGTTCAATCTTTTTCCCAGAATCTAATTCTTATAATTAAATGTCTACTTCATAGGGAGCGGATCTAACTCATCGCCAAAGAGCAAGTGGGAAAATCTTCACTCTGTCAACACAGTTATCAGTAAAACAGACATTGTTTGCCAGCTGCCTGTATAAATGTGGAATGTTTCTGCAGATCTCACTTGAAAATACAGTCCAGATATTATCGCATTGCACTTTTCGAAAAGAGCAAGCTGCTAACCACGTGATTAAGTAAAGTTTATACCAATGTGTGAATCAAAAGCTTGACAAAAATCTGTTAGCTCCACGCAACTATTGTGTTAATAGATGCAGCGACAATACAGATGGTTTGTGTTATTGGAGTAAAGCATGTATAATGCCCCATATCTGCCTCCAATTGTACCTTAAAATATTCCAGAGTCTGAATGAAGTCTAAACAATTGGATAACAGCATCCTTTGTTTTAAAGTTTATTTATTAGTGTCACAAGTAGGCTTACATTAACACTGCAATGAAGTTACTGTAGAAATCCCCTCATGGATGCATGGCCAATGCATGGCCAATGCATCTAACCAGCACGTCTTTCAGACTGGGAGGAAACCGGATCACCTGGAGGAAACCCACACAGATACAGGGAGAAAATGCAGACCCCGCACAGATAGTGACCCAAGCCGGGAATCAAACCCTGACGCAGTGAGGCAGCAGCGCTAACCACTGTGCCACCATACTATTTTAGCCATGAAGTTTAGCACTCTTTTGACCACCCACTCATTTCTGTGTCTACTAGAGTACCCAGATATCTTTTAGATTAAACCTTAACCAAATCAACACAATTCACAGAGCTTGTATGTCTTTTCTCCAATGATCAGCATTTGTTAAACTTTATCAGTCATTTCTCTGCCAGCTTCCATATTGAATTCAACATATTCTCTCATTGCTGCGCCACCTCTCCGAATTCCACCTCCCCATCTAGTTTTATATCAGCTGAAAAATTGATCTCTTTGGATAAAGAATCAAATTCCAAGTTTTTTTGAGAATTAGCAGTGGCTCAAACACAGCCATGGAGCACCAAACTAATTATTTTAACCCTCCCCATTATCCCTCCAATAACAAGAACAAAAATCCTCCAATAAGTACTTCCTATTTTCTGCCCTGCAGCCAATTTCTTATCTATTATCAGAGTTTACCTCAATCCATGAAGCACTGAGTTTAATCAAATACATATTGAACGTTCAGGTTCAACACTTCATGGTGGTTGGTCAGACAGGATCTGCCCCTTCTCAAACCATTTTGACCAACATTTACAGAAAATGGGTAGATTTTCTCACAATGGGTCGTGCCACTTTTCCGCATGTAGAAAAAGAGTTTTGTCCAGCAGTGGGCAGTCAGGAGAGGTCAGCACATTTACATTCAAACTGGAATAGCGATTGGTGTTTGTCCCTTGAAAAACTGATTTTATTCATGCACTAGCTGCTGTAATGACAGTTAAACATGGATAACCAGAAGTTGCTGTCAATTATGTCCTGCTGCTCCACAGGGTATACTGTTACAGTATTCACCGATGCAATTAGCACGAGTTGATGTGAACTTCAACTTTTTATGTATATTTCTGCTGTAAAACCATTTCCTGTTAATCAATGGAGTTGAGCAGGTGTTTACAGTTTATTTTACTTTCAATAGCAGGACAATTTTGTAAATCTAAAGATCTCCAAACATCTAAATTAAGTTCAAATGTGGCAGGAGTTTACGTACCACCTGTTTTCGTTTACAATTTTGAATGCACTATGATATTTTTTCAAATGGGAAAGTACTCTAATGCATTTCAACACTTAAGCAATGTTGATCAACTTAATGGTCAACTTATCTTTTCAGAAGAGAGCCTTCTGAAGAATCATTGCAGTTAAAAAACACTGCATTGTAATACAGCATTTAATAATAATGATTTAATTTATGAAAACATTTTAAGCGTTCATCTGTTTGAGTGTTCTCATCTCCTGATAGAAGTGGAAATAGGGTGTAAAAGCTGAAATGTTGAAGCCTTTCACAAAATAAATGGATTTCCTGACCCTGCGCTATTTTTGTGTGACCCTATTCATGGGACTGGAAGGCATTTAGTCATGACTCAGCATTCATCTCTTCTAGGGCTGTAGTCACCATTTTCAGCTCTGTAGCAAATTTGTGCTCTCTCCCTAATGCTATTTTTATGCAGTGGGGTAGGGTTTTTTTAAGCTAAAGAAAAACCTGTCTCATTGGAGAGTTCATGACCACTGGGGGAAGCCAACTTCAGTGCAATATTGAGGGAATGCTGCAGTGCCAGGATGCCATTTTTCAGAAGAGATGTTAACCAAAACCTTGAAAGTTCTTTCAGTTAAATTAAAAGATTCCATGGCATTATTAAAAGAAATCTAAAAGAAACCATCACTTAATCAACATCAGTAAAGAAGATCGCTGTTTATGGAACATTGACAGCCCAAATTGGCTGAGGACAATTTCCCTATTTTACAGTTTAATCCCTAATCATTTTCCCTTGATGGAGAGATCAATGCCTCGGGGCATAGATTAAAGGTAAAGGGCAGGAAGTTGAGAGAGGATGTGAGGAAAAAGATTTTCACTCCAAGGGAGATGGGAGTCTGGAACTCACTGCCTAAAAGGATGGTGGAGGCAGAGGACCTCATAACATTTTAGATGTGCACTTGCGATGCCCAGGTATACAGGGCAATGGGCCAAGTACTAGAAAATGGGATTGAAATAGTTAAGTAGTTTGTCTTTCACTGGTGCAGATGCGATGGGCCAAAGGACCTTCTTCAGTGCTGTATACCTCTATGACTCTATGTTCATTGTCAGAATTGACATAATGAATACTGAATTTGTGTATATTCTTTTGTTGATTGCCCATGACACTATGACATGACTAGGGGCTTGATTTTCTTCTCCTCTCCTCCAGTCTGGCAGCATCTAATGGCTTGCTGTCACAATTGGATTAATGGCATGATTCCTAGCAGATCTGATATTTAAACTTCTTACAAAAAATAACGTGTATGATGATTATTTTTACTAAATCTTTAACAGGGTGGAATTAAGCCTGGAAATGTTGGACTCTGTAATATTAACTCACTGGCAGTCAGGAGTTCTAGCAGGCATAAATTTCTTTGTACCAACAATTTCTTCAACATTACCTTCCGACAAGAAAATGTTTTCTTCTTGCATCATCAAGAAACCCACTAGTGTCATATGTTTCAGACAGGTTTTTGCAGTTCTGCCATGAGCCAAGCATCATTTTCATGATTACTTTGCCTCCTTTCATGGTCAAACTTGAACCCTGCCCCATAACAAAAGGCTTCAGGCTCAAATGTTCTTTGACTGCTTGGACTAACTCTTATTTTGTCTTTAAGCTGAGTAAGAGTGACTGGATTCTGGCTTTGATATTAATTCCCCCTCCATCCCCACCACAGACAGAACACATGGCTCAGTTCTAATACATCCAAAACCAATAGCTTACATCAAGTTAAAATAGGGTCCCCTGGGGTCTTACCCAATCCTTTCACACCCCAATCTGGCCAAGTGTAATTTTAACTTTCAGTCAACAAGGACAATTATGCCAAGCCAGCAGGGTTCTCTTCAAATATGTGCAAGCAAGTCTATGTCTTACAAGGTGTGTTCATTCCACCAATCAAGGTTAAAGCCATGGAGCCTGAAGCACATCTGAACACCAGTCCCCCATGGGAGGAGGGCCTTTTCAGTTCCAGTAAATAATTGTACCACAAGAATAGCCAACCATCTCTTGTGATGGGCAATACTTAGATTGAGAAAGAAAAACCGGATTGGATCGCCAGGAAGATGCAACTAAACAATAGACTGGCTTGTGTTCATTAATGGAATCATTGCAAAAAATTAAAAGTTACACCTTATCTGTGAAGTTGTAGTTATTTAAGAAACATTACACTTATTTTGTGCGCATGTATTAACAGAGTTAATAAAGATTGCCGTGGTCAGGTAAGGGCAAAGATGTCAGAGGTACTGTAAAGTTCTTTCCTGTGTCCTGCATGACCAGAATTATTATTTCCCAACAATGGAATGGTTGTAGAATCAGAATCATATAGCACAGAAAAGGGCCAGTTGGCCCATCGATTGTCAGAAAAACCCATCTGCTTCACTGATGTCCTTTAGGGAAGGAAATCTGCTGTCTTTACCTAATCTGGCCTGGATGTGATTCCAGAGCCACAGCAATGTGGTTGACTCTCAAATGCCCTCTGAAATGGGCTGGCAAAGCCGCTCAGTTCAAGGGCGACTAGGAATGGATAATAAATGCTGGCACATGAATCCTATGTCCCACGAATGAATAAAAAAACAGGCAATGTTGGCTTTTTGAAATAGCTATTCAACTTCTTCCATCAAACTTTTACTTTCCCGATAGCCTTGATTTTTATTCCTCTTCAAGTGTAAATCCAGTTTCCTTTTGGAAGTTACCATACCACCGCAATAGGTCTACAGCAGTCGCCATCTCCCTGGCCCTGCACTCAACCCTGGAACAACTAGATAACAAGGACACCTATGTCAATCTCCTATTTATTGATTACAGCTCAGCCTTCAACACCATTATTCCCATGAAACTCATCTCCAAACTCCATGGCCTAGGCCTCGGCTCCTCCCTCTGCGACTGGATCCTGAACTTCCTAACTCACAGACGACAATCAGTAAGGATAGGCAACAACACCTCCTCCACGATCATCCTCAACACAGTGCCCACAAGGCTGTGTTCTCAGCCCCCTACTATACTCCTTATACACCTACGACTGTGTGGCCAAATTCCCCTCCAATTCGATTTTCACGTTTCCTGACAACAACACCGTAGTGGGACAGATCTCAAATAATGATGAGACAGAGTACAGGAATGAGATAGACAATCTGGTGAACTGGTGTGACAATAATAACCTCTCCCTCAATGTCAACAAAATGAAGGAGATTGTCATTGACTTCAGGAAGCATAGAGGAGAACATGCCCCTGTCTACATCATCGGGGAAAAAGTAGAAAGGGTCATGAGCATCAAGTTTTTAGGTGTCCAGATCACCAACAACCTGTCCTGGTCCTGTAAGGGAAATTGTACTGGATATTGTATGAGTTCAGTATGGAATTCAGATTCATAGGTCTTAGTGAAATGATAAAGTAGATTTAGGTCTTAGTGAAGTGATAAAGCAGATTTAGGTGAGTAGTGAGATGGGTATGTAACCAATGTAACCTAAAGTAACTTCGTGTGACCTAATGTGATCAGGTATAGATGACATGCTCAAGGCAGAGGAAACAGGGAAGTAAATGGCAGTCACTGATTAGCAAAAGCAGACAATAGTCACTTAAGAAAACAATGAATACTGCTCAGTGGTCTAACTTAATGTTGGACCATAAAAGTCAGCAAAGAGGATGTCTTTTCTAACACATTCGGCCTAAGTCAGCAAAGAGGATGTCTTTTCTAGCACATTCGGCCTAAGTCAGCAAAAACTACGATTATTGTGCAAGCAGACAGTTGAGGTAAGGGCAGAGATATAACCACCATGGTTTAAGAAACAAAGAAATGTAACAGGGAGCGACAAATCGCGAATAAAACGGATAAAGGGTCAACTAAAAACAATGGTGGCCAAAGAAACAAGGTCAGGCTGTAAAGTAAGATAAGAAACAAGGTCAGGATGTAAAAGTGAGATAAGAATCCTGAGATATGAAGCTGAAATGTATTTAAAGACTGAAAGCCTGAGGGCTCTTTGGATTGATCCGGAGATCCCGACTTTATTCTGTTGTGCTGCGAAATAAAGTCTATTGCTTGAAAGATCACTGCTCAGACTCTCTGTTTTAAACCGATGTGAACGAATTGTCGTCCTGGGGAACCACGACAGTCCCCCCATGCTGACGCTATAGTTAAGAAAGCCTGCCAACTTTTTCAGAAGACTAAGGAAATTTGGCATGTCAGTTACAACTCTCACCAACTTTTACAGATGCACCATAGAAAGCATTCTTTCTGGTTGTATCACAGCTTGGTATGGCTCTTGCTCTGCCCAAGACCGCAAGGAACTACAAAAGGTTGTGAATATAGCCAATCCATCATGCAAACCAGCCTCCCATCCATTGACTCTGTCTATACTTTCCGCTGCCTTGGCAAAGCAGCCAGCATAATTAAGGATCCCACGCACACCGGACGTTCTCTCTTTCACCTTCTTCCGTCGGGAAAAAGATACAAAAGTCTGAGGTCACGTACCAGCCAACTCAAGAACAGCTTCTTCCCTGCTGCCGTCAGACTTTTGAATGGGCCTACCTTGCATTAAGTTGATCTTTCTCTACACCCTATTTATGACTGTCACACTACAGTCTGCACTCTCTCATTTCTTTCTCTATGGACAGTATGCTTCGCCTATATAGCACTCAAGAAACATCACTGTATGCTAATGCATGTGACAATAATAAATCAAATCAAATGAATCAGCTGCCACCATCCTATCAGGCAGTGGGATCATCATAACTCCCTTTCAGAAGAATTCTCATCGTATATCTATTTTTTTTGCCAATGGTGTTAAAGCTGTGTCTTCTGGTGACTCTCCTAGAGGAACTAGTTGATTTTTATTCACTCCATCAAAATCTTTATGGGGTTTGAGTCATGCTGCTTTCTATCTTGATATCTATATATCTTCACTCGAGGAAGATAGGAACATGAGCAGGGCCATCCATACTCTCTTGCCTGTTCCACCATTCAATTCAATCTTGGTTGACCTCTGCCTCAACTCTATTTACTTGCTTTGATTCCATATTCATGGATACCTCACAAAAATCTATCAGTTTCTGTCTTGAAACCTCTAATTGTCCTTCAATCATTGCCTATTGTAGTAGAAAGTTCCAAATTTGTTGGATCATTTGGGTGGAAAACTGCTTAAGTTATCGAGATCTATTTTAATATATGTCCCTCATTTGGGTTTGCCCCATCAGAAGAATTTTTTTCTCTGTATTCATCATTTCTCTGTATTGACCCTATCTATAACTGAGACCTGAATGACTTTATCAGTCTTCATGACTTTTGAATGTAATTTTCTTCAATTTAACCAAAAGGCAAACTGAATAAACATAAAGTGAAATGAAGCTTGATACAAATTAATAAGCTTCTTCATTTCACAATGAGGTGAACTTATAATTTGATAGTTATGATCAAACTCACTTAATTCAATCAGTACAACTGATCTTCTCTTAATTATACAGAATGAAGAACATGTCATACTTCTTCAGCCCACATCAGTGGTTGGTGATGATCCATGTGTGGGAAAAGCTGGATTTTTTTTGTGTAACATCCCTTTAAGAAAAATGCACCAGAGAGTATTTTTAAAGAGCGTTAAATAGTTTCCTGTTTCCGACAAAATTATGTTCCAAGAAATTCCCATGTGGTTTCGGATTGCCATGGGGCTGAACAGCTAAGAAACAAAGGGATAATAGAAAGCTAATTGCAGTGATGTTTGTTTTTTTCTCGTCTGTCTTTGTGGTAGACAGCTCAGAACACTGAGCTGTCTACCACAGCTGAGCTACCAGAACACTGAGCTGCAAAGAGAAAAAAAAGATAGCCTTTCTCTGAATGAAACAGTTTTCTGTTTGGCAGTCTTCAAACAGATCCTGGTATTGAAGAAGATCTCTGAGAATGGAACAGCGATTGTATCACTGTATATGATATACATTTGGAAATGACAGAATACTGAAGGCAGGAAGAGAAATAAATTGTGGATGAGAAAACAACCATTTTTGTTGTTGAAGTGGTGCCAGGTCCCACCAGGCCATTTAAGAGTTGGAGAAGGGAGTCTCTGAAGATGCAGGGTCATCAAGACTGCTGTGACCCAACTAAGAGAGAGTCCACAGATGTGCATCTTATTGGCGGTCCCAGTTTCTGAGCATTTCAGATGCAATTTGGTTGCTGGTGAATGTGAGTCAAGGGCTGAAACAATTGGATGGAAAGAGATAGAACTTACAAATGATGACCACGTTGGAAAGACTGTGGGATTACATGTGATCACACATTTGTGCAGGAAAACTTGTAACTATGTGGGAAAGAGTTGCACAGTAATATTGTCACTGGACGAGTAATCCAGAGAAGCAGGGTAATGCTCTGCGGGTTCAAATCTGACTACAGTCGATGATGAGATTTGAATTCAATAAAAACTCATAATTAGAAGTCCAATGATGAAACTATTGCTGATCAGAGAAGGAAATCTGCCATCCTTACTTGGTCTGGCCAACATGTGACTCCATATCCATGGCAATGTGGTTGAGTCTAAACCACCCTCAGTTAGAATTATTGAATCATAGAATCACATAAGGAGGCCATTCAGCCCATTGAGTCTGCATCGACTCTCCAACAGAGCATCTTACCCAGGCCTTATCCCCACATCTTTACCCTGCTAATCCCCCTAACCTACACATCTAGGGACACCAAGGTGCAATTTTAGCACACCCAATCCACCTAACCTGCACACGTCTGGACTATTTAAGGATGAGCAATACATGCTGAACCAGCCAGTGATGCCCACATCTCATGGATGAATTTAAAAAAATCTTTGTGAAATGTATTTTTGTTGTAACAACTGTCTAAGGAAAAAATGCCTTTGTAAGTTAACTATCCCTCAACTATTAATTATGTTTGATTCATGTTGGCTTTAGTTAGTTTGTTTTTAAGTTTTAAATCTTCTCCAGCAATTTTCTTCCTCTTGATGTTGTGGAGATTTCTTTCAGTTTAAAATTTAATAGGGATGATAACAGGTTCATCTAATTCAATTTAAACAAGATAACTTCTAACTGTTCTCACTTATGACCTCTTCGGGTAAAACATCTGGCAAACTTTTCCTTTAGAAGGCTGTTTATGCAGTATGCTTCTCCTATCTGTCTGAAGCCCATGGTTCAGCTCTGTCTTGTATGTCTTTGTCCATGGTCAATAAATGAGATCAAGGTTTTTTTTAAAAATCACTGAGGTGTTTTACATTTGCTAAGACAGGCTTATTATGCCTTGTTATCTACAGGGCTATAACCTATATAAGCTAGTCTGTTTGGATCTTAACTACTTATCACTCATGCATTTTATTTCTTTAACATTTATGAATACCCTATGCTTCTTAACAACACAACAATTTATTAACTCTTTCCGTGTGGAAAAATGGCCCCAAAAGAAAGAAAAGTGACTTTAATTATAATGAAAAAACAAGGGGAAAGATTTGATGTTGTGAAAAATGACTTCACCCCTGATTCAGGATCAATCTCTTCACTCAAATAGTAATCAGCACTTGGAATTGAATTTTGAGTAGAGTGATAGAGTTGGAACCTCAGTGTAATTAAGGAGGCATTTGGATGATGTGATGGGGTGGCCGTCACTGGGAAGATTAGGGAGAATTGCCATTTACATGGTGTTATGTTATGCTGATGTTATTGTTGCCATTTAGGAGAACCCGGGACAAAATTCCCAGCATGTCAAAGTTATTTTTACTGATGAATTAAGATGGCCAAGAAGCCGTTCTTTATCTTGAGAAATAGATATTTTGGATTGAATTTATTCCGGTGGTAACATCGTGTTTGGAACAGCTTCCTGATACAGTTCAAATTAGAATTAGTGCCATTAGATTTGCTTTTGCTTTTCAATTATATGTTGTGAAATTGAGTAAATTGCATAGTTTAGTGCAATCGATATCCTCAGAACGGTATGGTAAAATCTAACAAACAGAAAAATAATCTGAGGGAGCCAAATTTTCCCTGTTTATCTGCTGGGCTGCTACCATAAGCTGAATTTTCACTTCTGGGTGGGAGCCAGATCTTTATCCAGGTCTCAGATCTTCTCCTGGGGGTAACAGTTGCTCTTTGGGGATTAGACGTGGGAGCCACATAATTGCCATGAAGGCAGGTTCCCTATCCATTTTGGAGAGTAGTTGAGGCCAAAACATTGTCTGATTTCAAGAAGAAATTAGATATAGCTCTTGGGTTTAATGGGACCAAGGGATATTGGGGGGGGGGGGGGGGGGAGGGAAATCAGGATATTGAATTCGGTGATCAGCCATGATCAAATGAATGACAGAGCAGGCTTGAAGGACTGAATGGCCTACACCTGCCTCTAGTTTCTATGTTTCTATGTTTATGGATCAGCAGGTAGACTTTCAAAGCTAGAGGACCAGTTAGTGGTCTGCAAACTTAAGGGGGACTGCAGATTCCTGATGCTGGCTATTATCACTTCCTTGGACAAGGAGGGTCCTGGATATCACAGCGTCACTGGAGAGTACCAGTTGATGCAATTCCAGGATGGCTGTTTGGCTGTAGCACCACCTGCAATTTTCAAACCCATTATCTCATTTCTGTACAACAGCCGGCTAAATGAACAGATCTTCAGATAAGAAACGTGTCTGTGAATTTGTCAATGTTTCGGTTTGAAACAGAACCTTTTGCTATTTGAGATTCGTTGCTCAAGACAAACAAAACTGATTGAATGTGACCCTGAAATAACAACATATGGGCAGCAGAAATTCTGCTTCTTTGGTATATACTATCCAGCCTAAAGTAAACAGGTTTATATGTGGGCTAAAATTGTAAGGAGAAGAATTTCTGAGGAGCACGTTCAGCATTTATATTCTCACATCATTTCAGGGCCCTAACGTTTCAGAAGTGAAACAGCAGCATATATAAAACATGCATCCTCACGAATGTGTTGATTGGTATAATTAAACAGAATATATTATTCACTGGGAGGACAACTTTATAAATCAGGTTTTACTGCATGTTTAAGTAGAGATGTTAAACCCAAATGCCGAACTTTGCCTGGACAATAGCCAACCAAAGAGATTAATGAAGATTCTGTTACTATAAAAGGTCTAATTGATTTTGCATTACTCAGGCTCTTACAATGCAGAGGCTAATTCATCAAATTAGCAATGCAAAAATACTCTAGAATTCACAGAAGAAAAAGAGACACATTTACTGAGCTCCCTGAAGTGACAATTCGAGAAAGTCAGTGAGGCAAAAGGTTTGTGTTTGTGCTCTATTCAGAGAGTGGATGATTCTGAAAGGTAGCATTATTTCTCAACACTTTTTTTTCAAAGAATAAATCACTTAAACTGACGGATTATTTCCTCAGACATTATGATGTACCCCTACTGATACCTAGCAGATACTCAAGCACCTCAAAGCAACTTAATTTATTTCAGTAATTCTGATATCAAACATTTTTCATGGACAGACATAGTAGGTCAATAAAAATGAAAATGTGCACTAAAATACTTCGGGTCAGCTCAGGTTTTATTTATTTGCTACAATTTTCTTATTTACTCTTATAATTCTAACCATTTTATGTCAATGTATATGTACATAATGCATGAAACAACTGGAATTTACTCATTTTGTTTTAAATATCTTTGTCTGTGACAAAATTGCAATTGCTTTTTAAAAAAATACTGTTTTGCTAACCTACAAAGTCTAGCTGTTTGTACCCTGCCTGGTGATTCCTATTATCAAAGTTGCAGAAGCAGACAATATGTTACAATTTTTAGCGAAACAACTTTTTGGATGTAAAGTTTTAATTATTAGTCACAAGTCGGTTTACATTAACACTGCAATGAATTTACTGTGAAAGTCCCCTAGTTTCCACACTCCGGCACCTGTTCAGGTACACTGAGGAAGAATTTAGCATGGCTAATACACCTAACCAGCATGTCTTTCGGACTGTGGGAGGAAACCAGAGCACCCGGAGGAAACCCACGCAGACATGGGGAGAACGTGCAAACTCCACGCAGCCAGTGACCCAAGCCGGGAATCAAACCCGGGTCCCTGGAGCTGTGAGGCAGCAGTGCCAACCACCATACCACCCCAGAATAAATTACAAAAACGCAGATGCACAAAAATACATGCCTTAGAGATGAAATACAGTCCCTACTATTTATAACGGGCATAATAATGTCAACTCAATTTGTTCCTGATAAGAAAATGGTTGCTAAAAATATACCTTTGTTTTTGTTTATTACTGTAAGAATACTCTGATAGCTACACTGATACATAAATGGCGGTTGATGTTTTGGTACATTGGAAGGCTACCTAGCAAAAGTAATGCCCGCGAACACCACAGCAGATCCTGTAACTTTATTGTGAAACATCCAATCTAATGAAAATTTTATTTTTATTAAACACTGACGTTGGACATTAGGCATTCCTGTTACTGAGATATAAGTGGATGATTATTTTTTTCAGATAACGTTTTGAGTGATTTAGTGGGGAAGATAGATTTGATTACAATATAGAGCAGAGTTGCGACTGTTAAGTGACAGGCAATGTTAAGTGACAAAAAATATGACTGCCCTAACACTGAAAGCTTCGCCGTAACATTTCATTTGGGCCTGACGTACAGACTGTTGTGCTCCTGAGGTCATCTCCCTTGATAGATGAAGACAACTCTATGAGGTAATGGTGATAATTCCTCTATGTTACTGGATTAGAAATGGAATAGTTTTTGACATTTCTCCATAACATAGCCTCAGGTCAAACAGAAAGGACTTTCAGATGTGTGATGTTTGTTCACTTGTCAGTTCACAACATTACATCAACAATAAACAATATATTGATTGAGAATAAAATGATGGTAACGGAAAAATAAACAACTATTTGGAGTCACATAAGTAAAAATTGAATTACAAGCAGAAGGAATTTCTTCAGCCAGAGGGTGGTGAATCAATGGAATTCATTGCATAGAAGGCTGTGGAGGCCTGGTCATTGAATGTATTTAAGACAGAGATAGATAGGTTCTTGATTGGTAAGGGGATCAAAGGTTCTGGGGAAAAGATGGGAGAATGGGGTTGAGAAACTTTTCAGCCATGATTGAATGGCAGAGCAAACTTGATGGGATGAATAGCCTAATTCTGTGCCTATATCATTTGGCCTTATGGTCTTAAGGAAAGTGCAGTAGGACAGATCTCTGAAGATATGCTTAAAGCAAAATTTCCATTTGATCTCCAATGCACAAAGATTTTTGGGATATTAAGAATGATGAAACTCAAAACTGTTTTAATGGAAGCTTTGCCTCGAGTTTAAGAATCTGAAAAGCAATATGTTGGGATGTTGGGTGGAATTATTTGCTTGCAGCAGCACCAGGGATCATGGTGGAAGGGGGCACTAAATGTGGCTTGATTCAAATGGTCAGTTTGTCGTGGGCGAGAGATTAGCTTGGAACTTAGTTCTCCCGACTTTGATGGTGAGTTAAAGGTTTTTTGTTGCTGATTTATGTCAGGAACCACGTTTGCATTCATTTGCATCTCGTGAATGCTCATTAAAAGCCCAATTTGTGGGAATTCTGCTCCTCCCTCCAAATTAAGTGCCCTGCCACTGGATAATCAAATTGTCTATTTTCCGACCGTATATAACCTGGTTCATCTCTGGGTATGAAGACCTTGTTTTTGTTGACCTTTCAGAGCAGTTCTGCACGTTGTTGTATCACAAGCAGCACCAAAACTGGCCAAGGGAGTCAGACTCATGAGGGAAGAGTGGTTGGGGGAGTGTCCGAGGGAGGGGGTAGTGTCCGGGACTGGAAGGCAATGTCCAGGGAATGGGGAAGTGTCAATGAATTATGACTCATTGGGCCGAATGGCCTCCTGTAGGGACTCTATGCATCCTCTGTTTCTGCAAAAGGTTATTTCCTTTTTCCAGGGGCACTACTTCTGATGCTGCATCACACTTTCACTGTGAAAAACTTCCAGCTACTTTTCCTCAAAGCACATGAAAACACACAGACTGATAGAGCAGACACAGGCTGGCAAACAAGTAGGCCCTGGGCATTTCTCTCGGTTAGCTATCACCCCCCCCCGCCTTTTTTGTGTATTCCAAGGGAAACTGGAAGACACCAGTCCGTCCAGGCAATTACACCCAGGTTCTTTGAGATGAGATAGTCATTCGCTGGAATGTCACTGTCCCACCCGCCACAGGAATTGGAGTGGGTGAGCGGCAGACCATAGAAAGGTCCGTTTGACCTTGGGTGGGATATTACGGTTTCAGGATGAGTAAGGCTAAAAAATCCCACCTTAAATGTTTCTTCGTCTTTACCTGAGATGTTAATTAGTCTTTGAATGCTTTTAGAAATACTTGTCTGGAAACAGGGAGGGGTTCCATTGTCCCTTGGCTAATGATACATTCTCAGTCATCTTTGGGGTTGATCCAATATTCCTGTGCATAATTCCATGGATTTTTCTCCAATATCATAACATTACAACTATAGATAACAACAGCAAAGGAACCACAGAAATTGATATTAGTTCATGCGATTTCCAAATTCTGGAAGTCAAAGTCCAGAGAGTGTTTCCTTTGTGGTGGAGGTCAGTCCAGATTAGTTTCTGGTTGGAGACAGCAACAGGAAAACCCTTGAAATGAATGACAATGCGGCATGATGGGATTTCCGTGCTTAAACTGCTTGGCAATGGATGATCTGAGTGTGGTGAACCATAGATGGTTACCACTATGGGTACTGAACCATAGATAGTTATCACTATGTGTACTTGTACATATGTTACTCTTGTTACTGTTGGGGTTAGGGTTGGGGTGTTCCACCTGTTAGCATTGTTCTGTGGTACACTCCGTTTGGCTCCGCCTTCTTATAGGAGTATAAAGGTCACTGCACTTCCTTGTGACCCTTAGTCTGGGATAGTATTGTTAAGCAGTATGCTCTATTCTTGTTGCGAATAAAAGCCTTTATTCCCGGGTACGATCTAGCCTCCCGAGTGGATTAATCGCGCATCAATTTTATTTGCAACTAATTTTGTTCAAAAAAAAAATGAAGCAGATGCTGAAACCCGATCGGCTAACCTTGGATCCGCTTGCCGCGGGAGCGTCGAACACTTTTGACCATTGGTTGAAGTGTTTCCAGGATTACATCGATGCCTCGACAGCAGTCCAGACCGACGCCGACAGATTGCGGGTCCTCCACGCAAGGGTGAGCGACACTGTGTATGCAACAATCCGTGATTCCCAAGATTACAAAGAGGCCATCGAATTACTCAAGAAGCTGTACCATGAACCGCCAAACGAAATTCATGCTCGTCACCTATTAGCCACTCGGTGGCAGCAGCCCGGCGAAACGACGGGACAGTACCTGCGCGAACTTCAACAGCTAGCCAGAGCCTGCAATTGCAAGCCGGCGTCGGCTGTTCAATACACCAACGATCTGATCCGAGATGCGTTCGTGGCATGAATCGGCTCATCCTATATTCGCCTGCGGCTGCTAGAGCAAGGTAACTTCGACCTGGCTAAGACGGTAGAATTGGCCGATGCGATGGAAACGGCCTCCAGAAGTCTTGAAACCTACCCCACCGACCACGTGGGAACATCATGGCAAGTACAGCCACCGCCTCAACTGTACTCGGCTGCTCCTCGGAACTGCGCGATAATGCTCTCAACTTCAGACCTGACAGCTGCTGCAGCTCCAGGAGGCCCACGGTGCTATTTCTGTGATTTGGCGAAGCACCCTCGTCAGAGATGTCCGGCCAGGACGGTGTTTTGCTCCGCCTGTGGGAAGAAAGGGCACTATGCAAAAGTGTGTCGAGCAAAGCCCCCTTCCAAGCCAAGCAGTGCTGCGTGTGACTCCCCAGGATCCGTCTCCTCGTCTCCGGCCTCATCGATGTCTTCAACCACGTGCGGTTCATGGGCGCCGCCATTTCTGATGACGACGACGCAAGACACGTGCGACCTGCGGGTGCCGCCGCTTTCAACGCCATCGACCACGTGTGATCCGTGGGCGCAGCCATTTTAGTCGATACCGGCCGCAGAAGACCAGCAGGGGTCCTCGTCGTCGACTATCTCAGCTGCCTGCAGTTACACTCGAGATCCAACAGTGGCGTCAATCATCCTGGACCAGGCCATGCCTCACAGACTCGACAAGTCCATGATGGACATAGAGGTAAACGGGCGCCTGACACATTGCCTGTTTGACAGCGGGAGCACGGAGAGTTTCATCCATCCGGATACAGTGAAACGGTGCGCTCTCCGCGTGCAAACTGTCAGGCAGAGAATCTCTATGGCGTCGAGGTCCCGATCTGTTATTGTTCTTGGGAGCTGTGTGGTAACCTTAATGGTGCGGGGCACAGTTTACGAGAACTTCAGGCTCCTCGTGTTACCGCACCTTTGCGCTCCGGTACTCCTGGGGCTAGACTTTATGGTCCACCTGAAGAGTGTGACCCTGCAGTACGATGGGCCTCTCCCTCCACTTTCAGTGGGAGAACAGCAGCCTCCAAATTGTCCAGCGCGCTCCACATGCAGTCTCTCGACACTCAAAATTACCCCGCCTTCCTTATTTGAAAATCTCGTGCCAGGCTGCAAGCCCATTGCGACTAAGAGCAGGCGTTACAGCGCTGAGGATCGTATCTTTATTCGATCTGAGGTTCAGCGGCTCCTCAGGGAAGGGGTCATTCAACCTAGCACTAGCCCATGGAGAGCACAAGTCGTGGTGGTCAAGACTGGAGACAAGCCCCGGATGGTCATAGACTATCGTCAGACCATTAATAGGTACACGCAGCTGGACGCGTATCCTCTCCCGCGCATATCTGACATGGTCAACCAGATTGCGCAGTACCGGGTGTTCTCCACCATCGACTTGAACTCAGCCTACCACCAGCTCCCCATTCGCCCAGAGGACCGAAAATACACGGCCTTTGAGGCAGATGGCCATCTCTACCACTTCTTAAGAGTCCCTTTCGGCGTCACTAATGGGGTCTCGGTCTTCCAGCGTGAGATGGACCGAATGGTGGACCAAAATGGACTACGGGCTACCTTCCCGTACCTGGACAATGTCACTATCTGCGGCCATGACCGGCAGGACCACGACGCCAACCTCCAGAAGTTTTTATGCACTGCGTCTCTCCTGAACCTGACCTATAACAGGGAGAAGTGCGTATTTAGCAAGCACCGCCGAGCAATCCTCGGATACGTGGTGGAAAACGGGGTCATCGGCCCCGATCCAGACCGTATGCGTCCCCTCCTTGAACTTCCCCTACCCGCTAGCATCAAAGCACTGAGAAGATGCTTAGGCTTCTTCTCGTATTATGCACAGTGGGTTCCCAATTACGCGGACGAAGCCCGTCCGCTCATAAAGTCTACCTCTTTTCCCCTGACAGCAGAGGCTCGCCTAGCCTTTGAAGGGATAAAAGCCGACATCGCGAAAGCCACGATGCACGCTGTCGATGAGTCCATCCCCTTTCAGGTGGAGAGTGTTGCATCTGATTTCGGCCTGGCCGCCACACTTAACCAGGCGGGCAGGCCCGCCGCCTTTTTCTCTCGCACCCTCCAAGGCCCTGAAATTCGGCACTCCTCGGTGGAAAAAGAGGCTCAGGCCATTGTGGAGGCCGTACGGCATTGGCGCCATTATTTGGCTGGCAAACGATTTACCCTGCTCACGGACCAGCGGTCTGTGGCCTTCATGTTCAACAACACGTTAAAGGGAAAAATTAAGAATGATAAAATCTTGAGGTGGAGAATCGAACTCTCCACCTACAACTATGATATCATGTACCGTCCGGGGAAGCTCAATGAGCCCTCAGATGCCCTGTCGCGTGGAACATGTGCCAGTGTGCAGGAGGACCGGCTACAGGCCCTCCACAATGATCTCTGCCATCCGGGGATCACTCGGCTCTTCCATTTTGTAAAGGCCCGGAATCTGCCCTACTCCATAGAAGATGTCAGGTCGATAACTCGAAGCTGCCAGGTATGTGCAGAGTGCAAGCTGCACTTCTACCGGTCTGACAGGGCACACCTCATTAAGGCCACTCGCCCTTTTGAACGACTGAGTGTCGATTTCAAGGGCCCCCTTCCTTCGACAGATCGGAATGTGTATTTCCTCAACGTGGTTGACGAGTACTCCCGATTCCCCTTTGCCATCCCCTGTTCTGACATGTCCGCTGCCACGGTCATCAAAGCCCTGCGGAGTCTTTTTACCCTGTTCGACTACCCCAGTTATATCCACAGTGATAGGGGTTCGTCGTTTATGAGCGACGACTTGAGGCAATACCTGCTCTCTAAAGGAATTGCCTCAAGTAGGACTACGAGTTACAACCCCAGGGGTAACGGGCAGGTCGAGAGAGAAAACGCTACAGTCTGGAAGGCTGTCTTACTGGCGTTAAGGTCGAGGGGTCTTCCAGTCTCCCGTTGGCAAGAGGTACTTTCTGATGCGCTCCATTCAATCCGGTCCCTCCTGTGTACGGCAACCAACGCTACCCCACATAAACGGATGTTTACCTTCCCTGGGAAGTCTTCCTCTGGGACCTCACTGCCGTCTTGGTTGACGTACTCAGGACCTGTCCTCCTGCGGTGGCATGTTAGGGCCCGCAAGTCCGACCCTTTGGTTGAACAGGTCCATCTCCTCCACGCCAACCTTCAATATGCCTATGTGGCATATCCTGACGGGCGAGAGGACACGGTCTCTATCAGAGATCTGGTGCCTGCAGGGGACTTGGAAACCCCCGTCACTCCCGCACCCCTGGTTAGGATTCCTTTGCCCATTCTCTCCCCTCCTGACATGGCGCGGGCAGCATCGGGACCTCAACTTAATCCTCTTACTCCTGTGTACAGCTTGCCTGAGTCCAGGAGATTGTCGCCACCTCGAGGTCCATACTTGCGTGAGGAACTGGAGGAGTCACTGGACACCACCTTGGAGAGCGGGACACCACGGTCACCAGAACCGGCACTGGAGCCAGTGCTGCGGAGGTCGCAGAGACGGTGCGGACCTCCGATACGACTGAACTTGTGAACATATGGACAGCTCGTATTGTTTTTTTACCCCACCGGCCTTTGTTTTTAAAGGAGGGGTGAATGTGGTGAACCATAGATGTTTACCACTATGGGTACTGAACCATAGATGGTTATCACTATGGGTACTTGTACATATGTTACTCTTGTTACTGTTGGGGTTAGGGTTGGGGTGTTCCACCTGTTGGCATTGTTCTGTGGTACACTCCGTTTGGCTCCGCCTTCCTATAGGAGTATAAAGGCCACTGCACTTCCTTGTGACCCTTTAGTCTATTCTTGTTGCGAATAAAAGCCTTTATTCCCGAGTACGATCTAGCCTCCCGAGTGGATTAATTGCGCATCACTGAGTCTTTTAGTTGAGACACATAGGGCGATTTTACCATTTTGATTCTAAGTGCTGAATCTGGGCACGATTCAGATCCAACTTGGAAACCTGTTCTCAGGCGCCCCCATACGCACTCAGCCTGAAATAAAAGTTGCGAATGTGAATCACGCTGTGGGCGGGGCTTATCGCACCCGAAACGCTGCTGCTCTGATCGAAGCTTTGAACTGCGAATGTGCAGTAAAATAAATTTGAAAAATGCTCCCCTGTACATCGCTCCCGGACTGCAAAAAGTGAATAAAGCGACCTGGGAGCGATGGCCCCCACAGACATCGCCCTGTCCCCACAACATAACTGTCCACCTTATCCACCTCCCCGCTTCCCAGACCAATCACGATCCCCTGCCCTCTTACCCTCCACCGATTGTCTGCAGAGTGGCAGTGGTCCCCCCAATTCTGCATCACCGTCCCCCCACCAGAGAATGATCTGGCCTCCCTCCTAACCGCCCTCCCCCCACCCGACCAGAGAGCGATCTGGCCCTCTCTCCTCCTCCTACCCACCCCCCACCAGAGAACCATCTGGCCTCCCTCCCCCCCTGCATCAGAGAATGATCGGGCCTCCCTCTCTCCCTCCCCCCCATCAGATAATGATTGGGTTTCCCTCCTCCTCCTCTCCCCCCACCACACCAGAGAATGATCTGGCCCTCCCTGCTCCCCCCCACCAGAGAATCATCTGACTCCCTCCCCCCCCCCCACCAGAGAATGATCGGGTCTCCCTTCTCCCCCCACCCCACCAGTGAATGATCGGGCCTCCCCACCAACCCCCTTCCCCCCCCACCAGAGAATGACCTGGTCCTCCTCCATCCTCCTCGCCAACCCCCCCCCCCCCCCCCCACCACCACCACCACACCCCCCCTCCCCACCACTGATCTGAGTTAGAGAGCTGTTGGAAGCTCTGAACTTATCTGTTCAGAAGCTGGAGCATCCGAAACAGCCCTTTGCTGAGCATGTCTGTTTCATGCCAAATCTGGACAGGTGAATGCGATGGTAATGGGGAAAATGCAAGTAAGATTGGGTGTCCAGCTCATTAAGTCAATTTAAATGCATGCAAATGCATTTTAATTGATATCACACCCATTTTGGGTGCTATCCTGATCGCGGCCATTTTTGGGCCTTGGTAAAGTGGGAATCTGTGCGGATGCGGGCGCGGATTGCACTATTCGCCTCATGCACGACTTTACCAAGTTTTCACACCCAAAAACAGACGCAACACAAGGTAAAATTGGGCCCTGACTAGCTACTTGGTCAGCTCAGAGTCCTGCTGTAGGTCAGTTTGAGTAATTGAGAATTCAACAGACCGAGGCTTCCTTAGTTCTCAAAGGAATCTGGAGATTTCAAAATGGTCACTCGAGTCATGTGGCCTTCTTTCTTCACAATGATTTCAAAAGGGATGTTTGTTTAGCTATTGTCTGGGAATGGCTTTGGTTTCAGGACTGATAATATCCCAGCCATTTGCGTTTGAAAGAGTTACCATCCCTTTTGAGGTTCTTGGGATGGGACGCCATTGTCTAGATAGACCCTCTGACTCCGCTAGAGAGGTAAGCTTGCAAAATGCAAATGATGTCCATTGTCCCTTAATAGTCCTTTTTGAAATTGAGCTGGACAGTCCCAGATGTGAATGGGTCTGTTAGCAATTCGGTAGGAATAATAAATTTCAGTCTATATGTCTCCTGGTTTTGTGATTATAATGTCCTTACAATTGGGTGTGAGATTCCAAAGTGACAAGAGGAGGATTATTTTGTTCTTATAGCTCCTGTTGGTAACTTCCAGAACAAAGGACCAATCCCCTGGTCATAGGACTTGTAGTAGCCATCTTGTTGGATTCATTTTAAAAGTAGCAAAATAAAGAATGAAGTTTGAATTCCTTTCATGTCTTATTGACATAACACATGAAATACCAAAGGATTCATCAAAGGGTCATTTGTCCATGGAATCCTCACCCCCAGAGAGCAGTGGAGGCAGGGTCATTGAATATTGTTAAGGCTGAGATAGATAGAGTCTTGATTTACATGGGTGTCAGAGGTTGTTGGGTCCAGAGAGTAAAGTACAATTGAGGTCACAATCAGAACAGCCATGATCTTATCAAATGTGGAGCAGGCTCAAGGGGCCAAATGGCCTATTCTTGCTCCTGTTTCATATGTCTGCATGAACCAATGAAATGGTGCTTCGTTCCTGGCTGGAGAGCTACAATCTATGTTCAAACAGTTCCACTTCTTTGATTTCAGCCCCACAGGTGTTGCAAATCTGATCTCGCACTTGAATGCTGTTGAAAATGGCAACAGATGCCTCAGAACTGGGTTAGAGAGTCCACTAACTGTGGACTGTACATGGAGACAAAAGTTCTTCAAACCTTTTCTCGCCAAATTTGATGACTTTTTTGCTTCGGGAACCACTGTTTCAGAATGAAAGACCGGTCCTTTCGATGATGGTTGTAAGTTCCCTAAATGAAATGGGCCATTTCAGTCCTTGTGGGTTTGAGACCACATCCGTAAATTGTACATAATTCAGAAAAAATTGGCCTTTTCTCAGGAAGTGCCAGGAGGATAGTTGGTGTGGGAGGCAGAAACATCACATTATGAGATTGCTATAGAGATAAGTGTACTCTCCTCATGACCCATAAGACCCATGCTTCTGAGAGCACTTGATGCTGTCATTCAACAGCACTGACATATTTGTCATGATAGACCAAAACATTCAGTAATATGATATAATAAATTATAGTTTATATCACTACACTGCCATTGAATTTTGTAACCTGTTTGCAGTGTTTTGTACAACTAAGTAAGAATATACAATCAAAATGGGACTATAAAATATTTATAACAAAACAAATGACAGAAAATAGATCTAAAAATCAATGATGTCGCATTTTTCTGTAACCTGCCTTTAAGTTTCACATTTTTGATGACTGGATGTTAACAGGACCAATGATATAGATGTGATTCACGATATTTTATATTCAAAATGTGAGACATCATTGAAATGCATTCAACATTCTATTAAGCTTGTGAATTGACAGGTTTCGGAATCATGTGCATAGGAATTCCAAAGTGAGAACTATGGACTGCCTGCAAATTCAGAGAGCTGCTCTGTACTATGTGAAATGTGTTTACATTCTGCATTGCTCATCACTGGGTGAAGAGCAAGTCAGGTATTTGTCTTACATGCATAACTTATAACCAGTTCTCCTTTACATAGCTTTATCAAGGCAGCAGCAGCTTTTGTTAAATCAGGACAGGCAAAGACTGTACCTTTCACAGTGTTTTCCCAGAATAGTAAAGTTTGTGTCAGAGGAAATCACTCACCACCCATGTTCTGCTTCCTACCCGTTTCTGTATCCATTGGAAAGTGACTATTCCACAATTAATTTACAATCACGTATTCAAAACCCCAAGCATCGAGCCTTTGGCCCTCTGTTCAGCACATTTCTACATCTGTTCATTTGCTCAAACATGCACTTACCTCCATCATCCCTCGTTCTCAATAAACCCATTGCTGTCTCTCACTCTGGCCATTCCCCTGTTTGAGAGGGCATGAATAAACTGAGTCCTCTGAGACCATATAGAGCTTCAACAAAAATGGCTTTATTCAACATGCAAGAGGGAGAGCAATACTCGGAGCTGTAATTCCAGCTTGTTCCTGAGCTACTCTACCCATTATAGGTGCTTACACATTCTTATACGTTTTGCGTTACACAGCACTACATTTCGATTAATTCATCACATTGTTACTTTAAGTTTGTTAAAGTTTTGTTTTGATCACATTTTGTTGATCCATTGTCCTGTGTGCTTCTGAACATATCCTGTCTACCTGTTTGCAATATCAAAGCACTGTAGTTATCAAGCTAATTTCAATGGTGTATTAATTGTCCCCATTTCCCTGATACTGGATTAATTTTCCAGAGGCACAATAGCTCCTCTAGACATTGTGGAGTCTCGATAAGTGGTATTGATTCTCTTATTGTTGCTGTAACCTCAGAAAGATCTCACCTGGGGTATGATTGTTTAGTGCCGTCAGGGATGTAGTTATCTGTAATTTGTTGTGTGTCTGCCTGCAGTAAGTGTGGATACTACAGTCTGGCTGTCTGTTTAACCCTTTCCATTCTTTCCTCTCCTGCTACAGCCCACGCTCTCTGGGTTGCCCTACTATACGCTGGTATGGCTCTCATCACCATTCCCCTAAGTTCAAGGCATGCAGACTTGAAAAAATGTGATGGATGAACTACCACAAGTTCTGACAAAGGGTCACCTAGACTGGAAATGTTGGCTTTATTCTCTCTCCACAAGTGCTGTCAGATCTGCTGAAATTTTCCAGCATTTTCTGTTTTTGTTTCAGATTCCAGCATCGGCAGTATTTTGCTTTTACCACAAGATCTGGCTGGGCCATTTAAAGCACTTTCAGGGCCTGCTTTTGACTGTTAACGCTGCTCACTATTTCAGAATCAACTTGGAATGCAACGATAATGCCTACTGTTTTTTCAATATGACAACAATCTTCTTAAACTCCTCTTTCCTCTACCCACCACCTTCACCTCTCACAATAAGTGAGAGAGGCTCACAACTATCTAGACAATCTGACTGATTCCCTCTGCCAGATCCCTCCATTCCACTACCTCGCCTAGCCACACTTCTGATAATGGTTCCCCGCTAACCTTAGCCCTGAACTTGCATTTTTCTCTAATTTCTCCCCTATCTTTCCCCCTTATCTTGACCATGATATCCCTCTCCTGTTCCTCTATTCTATTTCCACTAAACTGCTGTTCACCCAACTTCCCTTCGTAGCCTCCACATTAGCCAATGTTGTACATGGTTCCCTCTCTTAAGGTGTTAACCCCCTTCCTTTAAATCTGCTGTCATAACACCCCCATCAATAATACAACCCATGACCCCACTGCCCTTACAGACTATTATCCCATTTCCAACCTCCATTATCTTTCCAAAGTGCGTGAAGATATTGACAATTCCCAAATCTATTCTCATCTTTCCCAGATTCTATGTTTGAATCTGTCACTTAAGGTTTCCCCTCCTGGCACATCTTGGGTGACACCTTGCGTTGCGTTTGCACATTCCCACTGTGTCTGCATAGGTTTCCTCCAGGTGATCTGGTATCCTCCCGCCGTTCAAAGATGTGCGAGTTAGGTGGATTGGCCATGGGAAATTGCCCCTTAGTGTCCCAAGATGTGCAGATTAGATGGATTAGCCTGGGAAATGTGCGAGGTTCATAGAAATCATAGAATTCCTACAGTACAGAAAGAGGCCATTCGCCCATCGAGTCTACACCAACTCAGCATCTTATCCAAGACCACTACCCACGACCCCCACCCACCCGATCCCCATAACCCCTAATCCACCTTACCTATACTACTTGGGACATGAAGGGACAATTTAGCATGGCCAATCCACCTAACCTGCACATCTTTGGAGTGTGGGAGGAAACCAGAGCACCCAGAGTAAACCCACACAGACATGGGGAGAACGTGCAAACTCCACACAGACGGTGACCCGAGGCTGAAGTCAAACCTGGGACCTGGCACTGTGATGCAGCAGCGTTAACCACTGTGCCACCGTGCCACCGCTAGGAAGCCATTCGGCCCAGCGAGTCTGCACCGACTCTCTGACAGAGTATCTTGCCCAGGCCCTTTTCCCATTTATCATGGCTACCCATCTAAACTACACATCTTGGGACACTAAGGGACAATTCATCATGGCCAATCCACCTAATCTTTGGTGATGGGGATAGGGCAGAAGGGAAGACCTGGGATGCTCTTTCAAAGAGTCGGTCAGAGTCGATGGGCCTAATGGCCTCTTTCTACGCTGTGCAGATTTCATGATTAAGTCGTAAAAGCCATCCTATGTGACTGACAAAGGTAAACTCATCATCATTCTCGACACAGTTTACAATGCCATCCTCTTCCAACACTTCTCCGTTGTCATCCAGCTGGGTGGGGCTGCTCTCACCTGGTTCCATTCTTACCTGTCTACTTGTATTCAGAAGCCATTTGCAATGTCTTCTCTTCCTGTTCTCACATCAGTTACCTTTGTCCCCCAAAGATCGACCCTTGGTCATGTCCTATTTCGCATCTACATAATGCACCTTGGCAATATTATCGGAAGGCACAGCATTAGTTTTTACATGTACACTGGTGATATTCAACTTTACCTTACCACCACCTCTCTCAACTCCTCTACTGTTGCTAAGTTATCATTGGCAGACAGGATTAAGGAGAATCCCAAGGCATTTTATTCATACGTTAGGAACAAAAGGGTTGTCAGGGAAAAAATCGGACCTCTCAGGGACAAAAGTGGGGAATTATGCTTGGAGCCCAAAGAAGTAGGGGAGATCCTAAATGAATACTTTGCGTCGGTATTCACAAAGGAGAGGGATGTGTTGACTGGGAGTGTCTCGGAGGGGAGTGTTGAACCGTTGGAGAAAATCTCCATTACAAGGGAGAAAGTGTTAGATTTGTTAGAGAATATAAAGACTGACAAATCCCCAGAGCCTGATGGAATCTATCCAAGGCTGCTCAGGGAGACGAGGGATGAAATCGCTGGACCTCTGACGCAAATCTTTGTCTCGTCACTGGACGCAGGTGAGGTCCCAGAGGATTGGAGGATAGCTAATGTGGTCCCGTTATTTAAGAAGGGGAGGAAGGATAACCCGGGGAATTATAGGCCGGTGAGCTTGACGTCCGTGGTGGGGAAGTTGTTGGAGAAGATTCTTAGAGATAGGATGTATGCGCATTTAGAAAGGAATAAACTCATGAACGATAGTCAGCATGGTTTTGTGAGAGGGAGGTCATGCCTCACTAACCTGGTGGAGTTTTTTGAAGAAGTGACCAGAATGGCTGACGAGGGAAGGGCCGTGGATGTCGTCTATATGGACTTCAGTAAAGCGTTTGACAAAGTCCCTCATGGTAGGCTGGTGAAAAAGGTTGGATCTCATGGGATAAAGGGGGAGGTGGCTAGATGGGTAGAAAACTGGCTTGGTCACAGAAGACAGAGGGTGGTAGTGGAAGGGTCTTTTTCCGGCTGGAGGCCTGTGACTGTTCCGCAGGGCTCTGTATTGAGACCTCTGCTGTTTGTGATTTATATAAACGATCTGGAAGAAGGTGTAACTGGGGTGATCAGTAAGTTTGCGGACGACACAAAATTGGCAGGACTTGCAGATAGTGAGGAGCATTGTCAGAAGCTACAGAAGGATATAGATAGGCTGGAAATTTGGGCAAAGAAATGGCAGATGGAGTTCAATCCTGATAAATGCGAAGTGATGCATTTTGGTAGAAATAATGTAGGGAGGAGCTATACGATAAATGGCAGAACCATAAAGGGTGTAGATACGCAGAGGGACCTGGGTGAGCAAGTCCACAGATCCTTGAAGGTGACGTCACAGGTGGAGAGGGTGGTGAAGAAGGCATCTGGCATGCTTGCCTTTATAGGATGGGGCATAGAGTATAAAAGTTGGGGTCTGATGTTGCAGATGTATAGAACGTTGGTTCGGCCGAATTTAGAATACTGCGTCCAGTTCTGGTCGCCACACTACCAGAAGGACGTGGAGGCTTTGGAGAGAGTACAGAGGAGGTTTACCAGGATGTTGCCTGGTATGGAGGGGCTTAGTTATGAAGAGAGATTGGGTAAACTGGGGTTGTTCTCCCTGGAAAGATGGAGTATGAGGGGAGACTTAATAGAGGTGTATAAAATTATGAAAGGCATAGATAAGGTGAACGGTGGGAAGCTTTTCCCCAGGTCGGTGGTGACCTTCACGAGGGGTCATAGGTTCAAGGTGAAGGGGGGGAGGTTTAACACAGATATTAGAAGGACATATTTTACACAGAGGGTGGTGGGGGCCTGGAATGTGCTGCCAGGCAAGGTGGTGGAGGCGGACACACTGGGAACGTTTAAGACTTATCTAGATAGCCATATGAACGGAGTGGGAATGGAGAGATACAAAAGAATGGTCTAGTTTGGACCAGGGAGCGGCACGGGCTTGGAGGGCCGAAGGGTCTGTTCCTGTGCTGTATTGTTCTTTGTTCTTTGACTGCTTATATGACAGCCAATACATGATGAGCTGAAATTTCCTCCAATTAAATATTGAGAAAATTGAAATTTTTAGTCCCTGTTCAAATCCTAGTTCCTTAGCTCTTGACTTCAGCCCTGTCCCAACAGTCTGAGGAGATTAAGTTAATCTCTTTCCAAACTTGGTGTCACATCTGACCCAAAGTTGAGCTTCTGACTTTGTCCCCCTATCGCTCTGACTCTGCTCCCTGATCTCAGAAGCAAGGCATGGGGAACAAGTCAGAATGCATACCCATTATTGCATTAGTGATATGTTGGCTTTGGTCCTCCTTGACAGCTGCCAGTCTGGCACTGAAAGAAGCCATTGGTTCTATTGAGTGGGTCATCACAGTGTTCATGAGCTGGATGGATTCCTCCAAACATTATGCCACAATACATAACTGTCTTGGTATCTTTACCACATTTCCACACACGTTGTGCTGGATGTTCAGCATCTTCCATCTTAAGGACCACTGCAGAGGCTCATCATCCAACCAGGGGTCATTGTCTTTGTCAATTCCAACTCTCCTCTGACTGCTAGAGGTCGACTCCATCTCAATCACCGGCAGCTGCACAATGTGTGTCATGACATCAACAAGGTCCATGAGGTTGGCCTCTTGGAGTATGAGCTCCCTGATTGAGGTAATGATTGTCTATCCAATCAGGGAGTCTTACCTGTATCTATATTGTGGAGTGTCAGGTCTCCAGATTCTGACTTTGTACCTGAAGCACTCTTAGGAGTGGAGATAAGTTAGTAAATAAAGGGAATCTGATGCAGAGACTCTGAGAAGTTATTTCAAAGTGCCTTCACCAGTTTGTGCATCCCTTCCTCCTGAGGCACAGATACCCACCAAGGTGCTGATATTTGCACTGGTGCTGGATGCGGAACAAGAATGTGGAACTGCACCCACTGAGGCTTCTTCCTCCTCCTCAGACACGACCATGAGACCCTGGGGGCTTGTGGCAGCAGGAGCCAATGTTGCACCAGTGTAGGATACAAACATCGGGATGAATAAGACATCTTCTACATTCGAGGTCAGTGCAGTGAGACAAGTTTTCTCATTGCCAGCATTGCAAACATTGTGAGATGTTACTCAGTGTTTACACCTTTCAACATGCAGTCACTCCTTCCCCCACTGATGCATGAGAGTATCAAACCCTCAGTGCCTCATTCCCGGACATCACCACACCCAAACCCTCCTAAATCATCTTTTCCTTGATTATGAAGATTTCCCTTTGCCATCTCACCATGCTGTGGCCTTCCTCCTACTTTGCCTCAACCAAGCAAAAGGTTCCACTCATTCATCACCAGCTCCAGCACCTCCTTCTCTATGAGTATCAGAATGGCCAGCTTTGGTGCATCATCTCTGGTCTTGCTTCTCTCTTTTGCCCTCTGCCTCTCGTCTACTGCAATTAAACTGCAACATTATAATGATGTTGATTCTCTTGCACAGTCATTCTTTCCCAAGCATAGTCTAAAGAAACTCCAACGACTGCATAGTTTGCACAATAATTTGAGCCAACTAACAGGTGTGACTTTTAAATTCTACCCTTCAACAAAAAAAATCTCTTTACAGTCCCCTGAGACATGTAGAATAGCATGCATTCATCATGTCACCTCACATATTTGTACAACGCACAATATGATTCCGACTGGAGCCTTCACATACTTCCATTTATGTACATCTCCATAGTGACACACTCACCATTGCAGAGCTCAGAAAGTAACTGAGGTTCTTGTGGCACTGAATCCAGGTTCGCTGGATGACACCAAGGCTGCTTACCCCTGTTACAACCTCTGTCCAGGCTGCTGTGGTCAGGCTGGTGAGTCCCCTCTGCCCTTCAGCAGGCACTGGGATCTCCATTTGGCCTATCACTTGCAGCCTGGAGAAGAATCTACATGGAGTCGTCCTTGAATATTGGGCTGTCCTTGACCTATTCATCACTGGCTCCCATCTTTCGGCATCTGTTCAGAAACACTGATGTTCAATATCTCCCTCACCACTTGCTGTTCATCAGGGTTTACAGTTCACCTGCACTCTAAGACTATGTGTTTCACACGAAAGGCCCTGAAAGCTTCCCAAATGTAATAACAGTCATTTATTTTTAAAAGCTTTCATTACCTCTTGAAATGGTCAAATTATTTATTTTCTCCAACAGATATTTTTTAATCTCTCCAAATGATCATTCCCGGAGCAGCTGATATAATCCCATGGCAGGCATCCCTTGAAATAGGTAGCCTTAATCTTCCTCTGGGTTACGGCCTGCCACCTCTGTGCCCAATGTTTCACCGCATTGGCCCATTGGGTGTACTGCCCAACATCCACTGAAGCAGTAGGCTGGATCCCCACCTGGTGGTAGTTACTTGGCCACTTCATGTAATATGCATCTTCTTTCAAAGGCAGGGACAAGAGTTGACAGACCATCGACCTCAAGTATGGACTCCCGCCCATTGTTGGCCCTGTAAGGGGCGCACATCGGAAGTGTCATGTGACCTGATTGTCCAATGGGGAACAAGAATGGGGGTCTCGGAACATAGCGTGCACATTTACAGCTAGATTGATCCTATAGCTAAGAGTGAACATATTGATTATAGTACTCTGTATATAGTTGTAAATAGTAATAAACCCATTGTTGCCTGTTAGATAACTGGTGATTGCCAATTATTGCATTTACTACAGCCAAGATACTTAAAAGCGAGCCCACTAACTCTGTTTCTCTCTCCACAGTTGCTGTCTAACATGTTAAGTGTTTCCAATATCTTCTATTTTTTGTGACATTCAGTTACTACCGAAAAATTTCAGCAAATTGAGGCAATTGAGTTTAAGTAACAGAATAGACTTGGAAGTCAAACTAATGGTTTTCTCACGAGTCAAAACACTTGAGTGTTGCTACACAGTTACTGTTCAGACCTTACCTATGATACTTGACCTTAAGGACATGTTTTTCGATCAGCTGATTTCTTAGGCTATTTGAGATATTGTGAAGGATCGATTCATTGCTTATTACCTGAAAATGTAGCTGAAGAGAATAGATTCTTTACAAATTGTGCTCCAATTCTGCACGGTGTTGATCACAATGAGAGCTGAAATTCTTTGATATTGTGGTGTAAGGTGTTGAACTTCAATAAGGTACAATATCCATCAACAATTACATGGACCAGAATAAACCCTCACAAACACTGAGTAGATTAATCATTCTATTCCTGGTAGATCATGAAACTGACATTGTTTGTCATAGGAGATGCATGAACAGAATGGTTATAATCCCTCAACATATGCCTTAATTTGGAAGATAGCTCATTAAAGGCCATTATATATAATCAATGTCCAGTCCCTGTTTAAATTGTTCATTAATTGAATGCCGCTGACACAGAAGCTATTAATGGAAGTTATTTATTTACCTTGAGCAATTTGGCTTTTTCACCAAGGGATTTTCATTCTAATTGTTGTCATTGAATGCTGTTTTAAACGATCCTCACCTATTCCGACTGAAATGTGTTCCTCTTCAACAACAGCACAACAACTTTATTTATATAGCACCTCCTGCAACTAATGTTTGTTCTTTCAATAGCACTGCGGGCAATGTCTGAGGACATGTTCTGCATGAGGCAACTGGATTATCACTGGCTGAGAGTGAATAGAAAGAAAGCAGATGTTGCTACTTTGTAATAAAGGCAAATTACTGCAGATGCTGGAATCTGAAACCAAAAGAGAAAATGCTGGAAAATCTCAGCAGGTCTGACAGCATCTATAAGGAGAAAAAAGAGTAACGTTTCGAGTCCAGCTGACTCTTTGTCTAGCTTTGACAAAGCGTCATCTGGACTCGAAACGTCAGCTCTTTTCTCTCCTTACAGATGCTGCCAGACCTGCTGAAATTTTCCAGCATTTTCTCTTTTGGTTGCTACTTTGTACATTTCTTTAAAAAAATCTTTCAAATCTCCTTGAATACCTGAGAATTATGTAGTTATGTAGTGCAGACTTTTCTGTACCCAGTTAATTTAGAAAAATATGGGGAACGTTTTGTGCAATGTTTCATTTCTCAACAGATATGATAAAAGAAATAAAGGTGAGGATTCACTGATTAATACAAGTTCAGACAGTAAAGGAATACTTAATCATGGTGACAACGATGTTCAGTGACTGATTACCTGACGGATTTGAATGTGGTCCCTCTCTCTCTCTCTCTTTATTTCCTTTGGGTCATGAGCAAAACAGAATTGATTTATTTATCCTGGAAGATACAGTAACCCCCTGCAACTTACTGGGTGGAAGTTTGAGCCTGTGTTAGTAAGAATGGTGACATGGGTGGAAAATACAACGAGAATTGGGAAACGCGATTCTCGCCAGTGAGATTGCGTTTTCTGATTTTCCAGTTCCCTCGCCTATGGCATGATGAGAAATCCACCACGGAAGGTTGGAAATCTCATTTAAATCATTAGTGAGTCCTCCCGCCGGGACATCCCCCTTCACTGAATATTCATTCACCGGCACTGGCATGATTTACAACAGAGGTATAAAGGGTATATTGGAGGTAAGCGCTCTGGTCGCCATCATCCTCCAAGGTGCCAATTACAGAGGGGGGACTGGAGAGGGCATGAGGAACCCAGATAAATGCAACATGGGGACAGGGGTGGTGGAGGTTCAGTATTGACATCTCCACGGGTGGCCACTTGCAAGCCTTAGTGGCCCTTCATGGCTGTGAGACTCCAGGTTTAAGGGGGTCTGGCAGCTGGTATGAAGGCCGCATTTCTGGTGTCCACCTGTTGGGCTTGTGGTGTTATCACCGCTGAGGAACTGCCCTTCTAGAGTGGCAGCTGGGAAGTGTGTGGAAGCAGGTGAATCTATTACGTTAGCACAGGGGATGACTGTGACTTCAGGGGTGGGGTCCCATGAGATGCCAGGCTGCCTGGGCAGAGTGGGAGACCCAGGTAAGGGGTGTTTTCCAGCTTCATGAGGACTCCCTCAAAAAATGGGGAGGACGACTGCAATGAGAATGAATCCCACATTCAGGCAGCACTGTGAGGCCAGAGAACATGAGTTGTCTGGAAGTTCAAGGCCATTGGTTTAGAGCCTGGCTGGCAGTGATTAAGTATATGGGTGCCTGGCTGTATACGTTGGAAGGCTCATTAATGAGCTGGGAGAATGAGGCTGTTATCTAAAGATGAAGTTGACTATAAATTTCCCGGCCCTGTCCCTGACCACCCAGGGGGCATCAATGGGCTCCACTCCTACTGGAGAGGTGATCACATCAGGTCCCCATTGGTAAGCTCATCCACCAGTGAGTAGGTAAGTTCAAGTGAGCCTGGACGATTGCGTCCGGGACTCACTAATTACTTTGAAATCAGCGGCTGAAAGTTTAAATCAGCCTCATGCCATTCCTGGATCTGAAGCTGATTTCGCCAGCAGAATGGGGTCGGTAACATTGCGACAGGCGAGGAACCGGGCGTGAGCCTGATTTTTCACCCCTCGCCCGATCTTACCAGCTTGCCATGCCAATTGACTGGCATGACGCGCCAGTAAGATCACTCACAAAAATTTTTCCGTGAGTGAGCAAATCAGGGGCAAGTCGCCGTGAACACAGCATGAATCATGTGGAAAAAAGCATAGTTAAAGAGGCTGAATATTTGGTGAGTTTTGCCGCTAGTGCCGATGATGGGATTCTCTCTGACTTTCTCACCGGAACCAACACTTTGAAAAATCACGGTGAGATTCCACCCGATGTTAGAATAACTGATAGCAATAAAATTAATTGCATCTTAAGATATCGGCCCAATGTAAAAATTATATTATGCACTTGTGCAGGTAATTATATTACTGCAGCCTGGAAGATTTCTAAATTCTTCATATTTGTCGATAGGTTGAAATTAAATGAATAGAGCAGGAGAGGCTTGTGTGAAGCATAGACACTGATACAGGCCAGTTTAATGGAATGGTATGTTTCTGCGGTGTAGAATTTATTTAATTTTGCCGTGTTGAACCTACAACCTTCTGGCTGATAGGTGGGAGCGCTGTCATTGAGACAATATTGATCGAAGACAGTTTAAAAATCGAGTCTAATTGTCATCGCCCTCTGGATGATATCATTTGTGTCGATATTGGACAAATTCCTTATTGTTTTGCCCATTCGGATCTGCTTTAGGAAAAGTGACGCTGAATCACTGAGTCTAGATCAGACACAAATTTATAACATTGGCCAGTGCATGATATCAGCTTTTTCTTTGACATTCAAAAGCCTGTCCGTGGGCTTCTTTGGGAGCCTGTTATTTATGGGATTTGAAGACCAGAGCATTTAAAATAATGGGTCAGATTCTCCAATATTGTCCGCGGCTGGGATTCTCCGGTCCCGCTGCAATGAATGGAGTTTTGGCTGAGCACCAAATTCTCCGTTCTCGCTGTCATTGACGGCATGGTATACGAGACCAGAAAATTCCGGCCAATATCTTTTTCAATCAACACCAAACAATCTTGTATTTACATTTGGGCTTTTGCCCTTGGACTTGCAGTAATATGGAATCCAAACCAGCACGGCACCCTCTAAGGGTGGCACGTTGGCACAATGGTTAGCACTGCTGCCTCACAGCGCCAGGGACCTGGGTTCGATTCCCAGCTTGGGTCACTGTCTGTGTGGAGTTTGCACATTGCGTGGGTTTCCTCCAGGTGCTCGGGTTTTCTCCCACAGTCCAAAGATATGCAGGTTAGATGGATTGGCCATGCTAAATTGACTTTTAGTACCAGCGGGATTAGCAGGGTAAATACAGGGGGTTACGGGGATACGGCCTGGGTGGGATTTGGGGTCGGTGTAGACTCGATGGGCCGAATGGCCTCCTTATGCACTGTAGGGATTCTATGATTCTACAGGGCACCGAGAGCTCGTGGGAATAGGGCAAACAACGATATGCATCCTTAACGAGTAAAATTAAAGAATCATTCATGAAGTTTACAATTAAAGCCCAAACCAATGAGTGTATTTTAGAATAATTAATTCCATACCAAAGCATGTACAGCAAACAAATAAAGATGGGACAACAAGATGGAATTAAAAGAGAAAGAGATAAATGAGATAAATGAAAAGTTTTGAAAAATGTCATTTTTACTTTTGAATCCACAATAATAATTAAAGTATGAGATTTGACATTTCGAAAGGTAATTTTTATATTCCAACGAGATTGTTTGTTTGTCAGTAATTATGACAGCTCATGTTAAAAAAAAACTATTTACACTGGAGTAGATAAGCCCTTACATTTTCTGGCAAGTTTAGTGTGTAAATATCAAGTAGGTACAACAGCTTTGCACCATGTATATCCGTGCAGTCCCTCACCCAGATGCTGTTTTTTTGCAAAGCATCTGGAGCAGCAGGACAACTTGGACAACAACCATCAGATACCAGATTTATACCTGGAATGAGTAGGTTGTGTACGAGGGAAGGTTGGACAGGCTAAGCTTGTATCCGCTGAAGTTTAGAATAGTAAGAGGCAACTTGATTGAATGAGACCCTGAGGTGTCTTGACAGGGTGGATGTGGAAAGGATGTTTCTTCTTGTGAGAGAATCGAGAACCAGGGGTCACAGTTTAAAAATAAGGGATCACCAATTTCAGACAAAGATGAGGAGAATATTATTCTCTCAGAGGGTTGTGAGTCTTTGAAACTCTCTTCCTCGAAAGGTGGTGGAAGAAGAGTCTTTGAATATTTTTAAAGCAAAGGTAGATAGATTCTTGATAAGCAGCAGGGTGAAAGGTTAGGGGGTATGTGGGAATGTAGAATTGAGATTACAATCAGATTAGCCATGATTTTATCGGAGCAGGTTTGAGGGGCCAAGTGGCCTATTCCTGCTCCTAATTTGTATGTATGCATGTAACCAATTTCTGAATTTTACTGTGCTTGTGAGATAATCTGAAAAGCTGACAGCCTCACTGTCATTTCTACCACAAATCCAAGCCCTATAATGCATATGAAAAGTTTGGAATAGGTGGTGAATTTATCGGAGTAACTTGCATTAATCATGCTATTGCATGGTTGCCATTGGATGATGTGACGCCCATCTGATAAACAGTCACTTCTTGCTTTTAACCTCTTCAGCCTCACAAATACCCGCAGAACTTCACAAAAAGGCTGGATGCAGAATAGGAGTTTGCGAGGAGGGTTCAGGTAGATGACTTTTTCAAAGGAGAGGCATTGGCAGTGGAGTTCTAGAGTTCAGGGATGTTATGAAAGATAGTTTGAGGCATTCGGAAAAAATATTGTCATTTGTTGAGTTAAAGAGTTCATATTTACCACAGCAAAGTACCTATCATCAACGGTCTCAACAAGTACCAAACCATGTCGGAATTATATGGGTCATGATTTGTAATGTCTCGCAAGAAGAGAGAGTACTCCATTCCTTCTATAAATAATATTAAATTCATGCTTAATTTTCACCAGTTGATGATGAATTCCTTTCATTTGGAGATTGGCTATGTGCTCTTTTCCTAGTACAGCCAATACTTCATTCTGCTTAATGAGTTTTGCTCTGCTTTCTATTTCCAGGTTGAGACAAAGTTAATAATTCTACCTGGCTGTAAGCATTTATACCAAAACAATTGAATCTATTGTTTCTGTATTAGATTCTATGAAGCCATCAATCCCTGATTCTAACACATCCATAAACGTGTTATCAGTGAAGAGGGAGTTATTATTGATCCATCTCTTCCATCCCTGTTTTGCTACGAGGGACATGATAGTCAATATAAAGGGAGAATTGTCAGATATTATGGCACAGTTAAATGCAGTATTCACTGAGGTTCCTCGGGTCCCTTGAGACACTACGAAATAATTTGTGCACAGTGCAAAGATATACACCCATCCATCGTGTGTTAGTTAGAAACATGCGACAGATTCATCTGTGCAATGGCAACATTTACAATGTTAAGTTGATTGGCCATGATAAATTGCCCCTTAGTGTCAGGGGAATTAGCAGGGTAAATATGTGGGGTTCCGGGGATAGGAACTTGGATGGGATTATTGTCAGTGTAGGCCCGATGGGCTAAATGGCCTCCTTCTGCACTGTAGATTCTATGATATGTCTATGATATGAAAGAATTTATATGTAAACAGTTGTGTTGGGAATTTCTATGCAATTTGTCTGTGATGATGCAAGCAGATATCCCTCTCTATTTGGCTATAGCCCATTAGCTCATTGCTCAATTATTAAACTCCAATGACTGAGGTTGAAAATTTGTCTTTTTAACTTCTTTGGTAATAAAAATAGAATTAAATTTAAGTTAAATTTATTTTTTAATCTTTTTCCTCAACTGCTAAGCCTCAAATGCCAATCTCTCTGGCACCGTTATTCATACTCCAGCCCTACTCGACTGTTCATTCCCACTTCCAGCCTTCTAGTTTCCTCACATTGCCTCGTTTCTATTGATCTTATGGGGCATTTCAGATTTTGCACAACCTCCACAGATAGTCCAGCCTCTCCCATTTGATTTGGCCATGTTAACCAGATAAGGCAAGAAAACAGAAGACACAGGGAGACATGGTGGGAGAGAGATGGATGAGATTAGAGCTGAGACAGAGACAGGGGAGCATGGGCAGAGAGGCAGGAAGATATGCGAGAAATAGTGAGGAGGAGAGATAGGCTTAAAAAAATCAGGAGACAGATAAGAGAAGGAGATTACAGAAAGGCATTTAGGATAGAGAGATCACGCAGGCAGATTAAGATATAAATTGAGAACTGTTAAATGAAAGATGTGAGGAAGTGAGAGAGGGAAAGAGGTTGAGGATAAAAAAAGAGGAACACAAAATTCCAAACAGTACTATAGGAGATCTACCAACACAGACGCTAAAATATATTTTCTCATTGTGATTTGTTGATGTTCTATAATTGTAGTAAAACATTAATCCTCTGACAAACCAGGCTTATTATTTTTGAGGGTTCTCGTGATCACTTACCATAATCCCTAAGGTGGCAAAACTAGTGGCAAAGATTCAACAAAGGTGGAGGATGACAACTGCAGTCAGGTGGGCCATGTTGGGCTCTAACATGGACCTTTGAAGAAACCAACAGGTAATTATAGTTTTTTAATTTCTAACACTGTGCTTGGGAGGTTTGGAGTAACAGGTCGGAGTGGAAAAAGACTACAGAGATCACCTTCTCACCGGCATATGTACAACAGGGGCCACGCTGAACAGTCACAGTGACTGCAGGGTGCTTGCTCATACTGCTTCACATTAATTAAGTGAGCTACACTGACCATCCCATAGGAAATTTTCCCGAAGAATCCTTGAGGAATACAATGAAAGAGAGAGGAAATCAGATTCACATTCATAGGATATCCTTCATGATCTCAGAACATTCCAAACTGCTTACAATTTTACAATTAAATAATTTTTCAAACTGTGGTCATTTTTGTACCGTAGGAAATGCAACAGCTAATTTGTGCACAGCAAGATCCCACAAAATGCATTGAAATAATGACTGTCAGCAAAGGTGCCTCCTAGGCATTGGCATTTTGCCCCTTGGGCACAACTCACGATGGCAATGCTTGGGCACACCTCTCCTGGCGCCCAAACCTCTGGTGGGCCTCAATTACCCCCATTTACTCCAGCGGGAACCAGTGTGGAGCTATTGTAAACCCCGCTGGAATGAACCACTCCTGGCCGGGTTGGGGGGGGATGCTAGTGGGCCCGGAGATTTCAGTCCCGGGCCCACTAATTACAATTAAAGTAGATTCAAATGAATATTACCATACATTATGCAGCTCTGTGCCAATTTCTGGTGCAGAGTTGACGGCGCCAGAAATCTGGCTGTTGGAAATTCGCGGAGGCTGTGGTGCCCAGCGGGAAGCCCGCAAAACGGCCTCCACTCGAGGAGTTACTCGAGCAGTCACTAAAGCAACGCAGCAGGTTGGGAGAATCATCCCACTTGTTTCAAGTCCCTTCATAGCTTTGCCCCCTTCGCATTGTTGTTACTCCTTCACGTCCTTCAACCACCTGAGATATTTGAGCTCTTCCAATTCTAATCTTTTGTCATTTAGATTTCAATCACTTCCCCATTGGTGCCCATGCTTCAGCTGCCTGGGCCCTAAACACTAGAGTTCCCTCTCACTCCTCCTTCAAGAAAATCTTCGACCAAGCTGTTGGTCACTTGCCCTGATGTATTTTTCCATGCCTTGGTATCAACTTTGTTTTAATGCTCCTGTGAAATACTTTGGAATATGTTGACTGCATTAAAACAATCCTGTCAAAGTATGTTGTCACAGTTATCCTCCTCAGCATCCATCTTGTGAGGGCCATTCCATTCAGTAGGTTAACAAAGAGGCCACAGACATATGCTTCCATTCAATTAAATCATGGGTGTGCACAGTTAATATTACATTAGGGGCCTGGTTTGCATACATTTATGAGGCCCCAACCTGGGTCAGGTTTATGCCCTAACTGCACAAGAACTCAGTGGTGATGGGGAAAGGAAAGAATAGTGGGCGGCACGGTGACACAGTGGTTAGCATTGCTGCCTCACAGTGCCAGGGACCTGGATTCAATTCCCAGCTTGGATCACTGTCTGTGTGGAGTTTTCATGTTCTTCCCATGTCTGCGTGGGTTTTCTTCGGGTGTTCTGGTTTCCTCCCATAGGTTTGGAGGGCCGAAGGGCCTGTGCCTGTGCTGTATTGTTCTTTGTTCTTTGTGCTTTGTTGTCTGAAAGACCTACTGGTTAGTTGCATTGGCCAGACTAAATTCTCCCTCAGTGAACCTGAACAGGTGCCGGAGTATGGCCACTAGGCGATTTTCACAGTAACTTCATAACTGTGTTCATGTAAGCCTACTTGTGACATAAATAAATAAACTTTACTACAGTTACTGCTTGGATTTTCACTCCTATTCTACCCATTTTCTGTTGGATGGAGGGATACACAATTGCCCATATCTATATTTATTCAAAACTTCTTGTTATTCTGCATCTCATCACAAACTAAAATAAATTCTGGGACCAGATCACAAATACAAATGATATATGGTTAAGCTCTAAACTACCCAGGGACCATGGCCTCCGTTCCCCGTGGAGTAGCCATCAAGCCAGGTCTATGCTAGTGGAGACCAGTAGTGGTTCGCATTGATATGATCTCCTGCTAGAGGACTGGGAGCATTCCGGGAGGGAGGATGATCGCATGTCGAACTCACTAATGAGTTTGAAATCCAGTCAATCTCATGCAAACTGGCTTCATGCCCTTTTTGGGCATGATCCGGTTCTCATCATTGGAAAGAGGATGGGACAGTTGCAAACAGTTGGCGCAAACTGAGTTTTAGGCCCGCACGCTGTTCTTTGGGATTAATGTGATCTGTACCAGGTGCGGCGAGGTCAGAGAATCACCAACATGATCTTCTTCCATCTTGAATTCTCCTGAACAATACCTTGGTCTCTGTTCTTATAACTTCACTCTTCTTAAGACATTCTTTCTGTCCCAATTCCTTGGCTTTCTGGGCTGTATCTGGTTCTTTGGGAAATCTGCCTTTTCAACTCCCTTGTCTTTCTTCTGGCAAAGTAGAGAAATGTTCACTTTCCAGTTTACTATCTTCAACTGCAATGTATCCAGCTAAAACTAAATTCAAAAAACCTTTTTACCTTAAATAGCCCCACTTGCTAAGCAACAACTACTACTTCTGCCAGACTTTATTTACTCTTCACACTGTAACCCTCTCTAAGCATTATGGAAGCACATTTTGAATTGAACCAACCCCAACACATACAAACATTGTTGTCCAGCATGAGTCTAACTATAGGTTTACCCTTCCTTACACAGAAACACTAAAATAAACCCATTAAAAAATATAACTTATTGCTAATAATTACCAATACATAGTTAAATCCCTTAAAACTACCTTTCTTTTTCTGACAGTGCTGCAGTTTGTGAGAAAATACTTCCCCATGAAGGGAAAATAGGAACATTAAGAGTGAAGGTGGCAATACTCCTCTCTGTCAGTCAGAAGCTTATGGCTTCAAGGCTAAGAACATAAACATGCAGACTGTCCTGGCAGTAAAATCACAAGGGAACCTGGATCTGTTGGATATGCTGTTGTTAAAATGAAATACTAAGCTGAAGCGGCATCTGAGAAAGAAGAACTGAAAGATAAAGTGGTGCTATCTGAAGAACAGTGAGTTGCCTGGCCAACATTCGTTTCTTAATTAACACCATCAAAATATGGTTATTTGATCACTCATTTATTTGTTTTTCAGGATCCCTGTGGAGACCTGTGGAGATTACTTTTAAAAAGAGATATGAATTTCCCAGTGACCAATACAAGGAATCACACTAAAGGATTTCATAGTTTAAGACATTTATTATCTCAAACAAACTGAAAGTCATAGAGTTATAGAGGTTTACAGCATGAAAATTGGCCCTTCAGCCCAACTTGTCCATGCTGCCCAGTTTTTACCATTCAGCTAGTTCCAATTGCCCACGTTTGGCGTATATCCCTCAATACCAATCTTACCCATGTAACTGTCTAAATGCTTTTTGAAAGACAAAATTATACCCACCTCTACTACTACCTCTGGCAGCTTGTTCCAGATACTCACCACCCTCTGCGTGAAAGAATTGCCCCTCTGGATCCTTTTGTATCTCTCTCATATCATCTTGAACCTATGTTTTAGTTTCCCCTGCCATTGGGAAAAGATATTGGGCCCGATTTTACCATCAAGTTGCGCCCATTTTCGGGTGCGAAAACTTGGTAAAGTTGGGCATGAGGCAAGTAGCGCGATCTGCGCCCGCCTCTGCGCTGGTTTCCCCTTTACCAAGGCCCGAAAATGGTCTCGATTGGGACTGCACCTGAAACAGGTGCAACGTCCAATGGACTGCATGCCCAACAGCGCTTCCCCCTTTACCATCACGTTCGCCCATCCGGAATCAGTGCGAAACAGATATGCTCCACAGAAGTCCAATTCGGGCGCTCCAGTTAGTGAGGAGGTAAGTGCCGAGCGTCCGACAGCTCTCTGCTTGAGATGGGTAGGGGGGAAGGGGGGTCCGATGGCTCACTGCTTGAGATTGGTAGGGGGAAGGGGGGTCCGCTGCCACTCTGCCTGAGATCAGTGAGGGAGAAGGGAGAGGGGGGATCACTCTGTCTGAGATTGGTGTGGTGGAGGCGGGGAGTCTGGGTGGCAGGGTGGGGGAGGGGCCCGCAATCGGTCTGGGTGGCAGGGTGTGGGGGGATAAGGGGTCAGTCATGCTGTGGGGGTGGGACAATGTCTGTGGGGGCCAGGGGAAGGCATTATCCAGCCCAGGAGTGATGTGACAGGGGAACAACATTCTATTTTTTTTCAGCGCATGCGCAGTTGGAGGCGTCGATCGGAACTGCAAGATTTCGGACACGTTAAGCCCTGCCCATGAGCTTGTGCAGCGCGATTCAGACTCGCTGATATTTTTGCAGGCAGAGTGCATATGGGGTCGCCTGAGATTGGGTCTAAAAGTTGAATCAGAAACACTCCCAGTTTCAAATCTGCTCAGAACTTAGAAGTAAAATGGTAAAATAGGGCCCATTGACTATCTATCTTATCTATGCCCTTCATTATTTTAGAGACCTCTATAAGATCATCCCTTAATCTCCTCCACTCCCAGGAAAGAAGTCCCAGTCTATCCAGCCTCTCCTTATTACTCAAACCATCAAGTCCCAGTAGCATCCTAATAAATCTTTTATGCACTCTTTCTGGTTTAATAATATCCTTTCTATAATAACAAGAAAAATTGACCAGGACAGGGCGGTGGATTTTGTATACATGGCCTTTAGTAAAGCCTTCGATAAGGTTCCTCATGGCAGGCTGATACAGAGGTTGGAGTCACATGGGATCCGAGGTGAGCTGGTAAGATGGATACAAAACTGACTTGGGCATAGAAGGCAGAGAGTAGCAGTGGAAGGATATTTACCTAACTGGAGGTCTGTGACATGCAGTGTTCCAAGAGGATCAGTGCTGGGGCCTCTGTTGTTTGTAATATATATAAATGGTCTGGAGGAAAAAGTAGGTGGTCTGATTAGTAAATTTGAAGCTGATACAAAAATTGGGGGAGTAGCAGATAGTGAGGAGGATTGTTAGAGGATACAGCAGGACATAAATCAGCTAGACCCTGGGCTGAAAGATGGCAGATGGAATTTACAGTAAGAAGTCTCACAACACCAGGTTAAAGTCCAACAGGTTTATTTGGTAGCAAATACCATAAGCTTTCGGAGCACAGCTCCTTCGTCAGATGGAGTGGTCTCTGTTCTCAAACAGTGCAAACAGACACAGAAATCAAATTACAGAATACTGATTAGAATGCAAATCTCTACAGCCAGCCAGGTCTTAAATGTGCAGACAATGTGGGTGGAGGGAGCATTCAACACAGGTTAAAGAGATGTGTATTGTCTCCAGACAGAACAGCTAGTGAAATTCTGCAAGTCCAGGAGGCAAGCTGTGGGGGTTACTGATAATGTGACATAAATCCAACATCGCGGTTTAGGCCGTCCTCATGTGTGCGGAACTTGGCTATCAGTTTCTGCTCAGCGACTCTGCGCTGTCGTGTGTCGTGAAGGCCGCCTTGGAGAACGCTTACCTGAAGATCCAAGGCTGAATTCCCGTGACTGCTGAAGTCCTCCCCCACAGGAAGAGAACAGTCTTGCCTGGTGATTGTCGAGCGGTGTTCATTCATCCGTTGTCGTAGCGTCTGCATGGTTTCCCCAATGTACCATGCCTCGGGACATCCTTTCTTGCAGCGTATCAGGTAAACAACGTTGGCCGAGTTGCAAGAGTAGGTACCGTGTACCTGGTAGATGGTGTTCTCACGTGAGATGATGGCATCCGTGTCGATGATCCAGCACATCTTGCAGAGGTTGCTGTGGCAGGGTTGTGTGGTGTCGTGGTCACTGTTCTCCTGAAGGCTGGGTAGTTTGCTGCTGACAATGGTCTGTTTGAGGTTGCGTGGTGGTTTGAAGGCAAGAAGTGGGGGTGTGGGGATGGCCTTGGCGAGATGTTCGTCTTCATCAATGACATGTTGAAGGCTCCAGAGGAGATGCCGTGGCTTCTCCGCTCCAAGGAAGTACTGGACGACGAAGGGTGCTCTGTCCACCGTGTCCCGTGTTTGTCTTCTGAGGAGGTCGGTGCGGTTTTTCGCTGTGGCGCGTCGGAACTGTTGATCGATGAGTCGAGCGCCATATCCTGTTCTTATGAGGGCATCTTTCAGCGTCTGGAGGTGTCTGTTGCGATCCTCCTCATCCGAGCAGATCCTGTGTATTCGGAGGGCTTGTCCGTAGGGGATGGCTTCTTTTACGTGTTTAGGGTGGAAGCTGGAGAAGTGGAGCATCGTGAGGTTATCCATGGGCTTGCGGTACAGTGAGGTGCTGAGGTGACCGTCCTTAATGGAGATGAGTGTGTCCACGAATGCAACCGATTCCGGAGAGTAGTCCATGGTGAGTCTGATGGTGGGATGGAACTTGTTGATGTCATCATATAGTTGTTTCAGTGATTGCTCACCATGACTCCAAAGGAAGAAAATGTCATCGATATATCTAGTGTATAGCATCGGTTGAAGGTCCTGTGCGGTGAAGAAGTCTTGTTCGAACCTGTGCATGAAGATGTTGGCATATTGAGGTGCGAATTTTGTCCCCATGGCTGTTCCGTGTGTCTGGATGAAGAACTGGTTGTTGAAGGTGAAGATATTGTGGTCCAGGATGAAGCGGATGAGTTGTAAAATTGCATCTGGAAACTGGCAGTTGACGGCATTGAGTACTGAGGCCGTTGCAGCAATGCCATCATCGTGGGGGATGCTGGTGTAGAGTGCTGAGACATCCATTGTGACGAGGAGTGCTCCTGGTTCAACTGCTCCATGTGTGTTGAGTTTCTGTAGGAAGTCCGTAGTGTCGCGACAAAAGCTGGGGGTTCTTTGTACACTGGGTTTCAAGATGCCCTCGACATAGCCGGAGAGGTTCTCGCACAGGGTTCCGTTTCCTGAAACGATGGGACGGCCGGGTGTGTTTGCCTTGTGTATTTTTGGGAGGCAGTAGAGATCTCCAACGCGTGGAGTACGTGGGATGAGAGCACGGAGGGTGCTCTGAAGGTCCGGATCAAAGGTTTTGATCAGAGTGTTGAGTTGACGGGTGTGTTCTTTGGACGGACTACCGCAGATGGAATTTAACCAGGACGGATATGAGGTGATGTGATTTGGAAGGCCTACTGTAGAAGGAAAGTATACAGTAAATGGTAGAGCCCTTAGAAATATTAGCATGCAGGGGGATCTAGGCGTACAGATCCACAGTTCCCTGAAGGTGGCAACTCAGGTGGACATGGTGGTCAAAAAGGCATATGGCATGCTAGCCTGCATCAGTCGGGGCGTGGAGTATAGGAATTGGAAAATCATGTTGCAGCTGTGTAAGACATTGGTTAGGCTGCATTTGGAGTATTGTTACAATTCTAGTCATCACACTACTGGAAGGATGTTGATGCATTGGAAAGGGTGCAGAAGAGATTTACCAGGAAGTTGCCTGGTTTGGAGGATATGGATTATGAAGAAAGGTTGAACAGACTTGGATTATTTTTATTGGAGTGTCAGAGGATGGGGGGGACCTGATAGAGGTTTACAAGATTATGACAGGCTTGGATAGAGCGGACAGTCAAAGTTTTTTTCCCAGGGTCGAAGGGTCAATTACTCGGGGGCATAGGTTGAAAGTGAGAGGGGGAAAGTTTAAAACAGATGTAAGGGACAAGTTTTTCACACAGAGAGTGGTGAATGCCTGGAATGCGCTGCCGGAGGAGATGGTGGAAGCAGATTCTACAGCAACATTCAAGAGTCATCTGGATAGATACATGAATAGACAGGGAATAGAGGGATATGGACCATGTGGAGGCAAGAAAATATTAGATTAGAGAGGCATCTGTGTTGGCACAGATTTGAAGGGCCAAAGGGCCTGTTCCTGTGCTGCATTGCTCTTTGTTCCAATAGGGTGACCAGAACAGTGCACAGTTCCAAGTGTGGCCTTACCAATGTGTTGTACAACTTTAACAAGGCGTCCCAACTGCTGTATTCAATGTTCTGACCAATGAAACCAAGCATGCCGAATTCCTCCTTCACCATTCTGTCCATCTGTGGCTCCACTTTCAAGGAGCTATGAACCTATACACCTAGATCTCTTTGTTCTATAACTCTCCCCAATGCCCTACCATTAACTGAGTAAGTCGTGCCCTGGTTCGATCTACCTAAATCCATCATCTCACATTTATCTAAATTAAACTCCATCTGCTATTCATCAGCCCACTGGCCCAATTGATCAAGATGCAATCTTAGATAACCTACTTCGCTGTCCACTATGCCACCAACCTTGGTGTCATCTGCAAACTTATTAACCGTGCCTCCTAAATTCTCATCGAAATCATTAATATAAATGACAAATAACATTGGACCCAGCACCAATCCCTGAGGCACACCGCTGGTCACAGGCCTCCAGTTTGAAAAACAACCTTCTACAACCACCCTCTGTCTTCTGTCATCAAGCCAATTTTGTGTCCAATTGGCTTGGATCCCGTAAGAAAGAATCATGGACTGAACATTACTTCATAGGCAATTAATACATTAAGCTACTAAAAATACCATAAAATAATGATATGTCATATGGCACTTCCAACAGATAAATAGGGTGGGATTCTCCCAAAAAAATTCTTAGGGCCTGATTTTACCATTTTCATTCTAAGTGCTGAATCTGGGCGTAATGCAGATCCGACTTAGAAATCTGCTTTCAGGCGCCCCCATAGGCACCCAGCCATCTCCAGTCCCATTCGCGCTGTGGGCGGGGCTTAGCGCAGCCAAAACGATCGGAGCTCTGAACTGCGCAACTGCGCAGACTGATCACCACCCCTGCCCCCCTCCCCTCCCCACTGATCGCCCGCAGAGTGGCAGCTAGTGTGGGTAGTGGAGGGGGTGGATAGGGGGACAGTGATGTGTGTGGGTAGTGGGGGAGGGGGTGGATAAGGGGGACAGTGATGTGTGTGGGTAGTGGGGGGGGTGGATAAGGGGGACAGTGATGTGTGTGGGTAGTGGGGGGGGGTGGATAAGGGGGACAGTGATGTCTGTGGGTAGTGGGGGGGTGGATAAGGGGGACAGTGATGTCTGTGGATAGTGGGGGGGGTGGATAAGGGGGACAGTGATGTCTGTGGGTAGTGGGGGGGTGGATAAGGGGGACAGTGATGTCTGTGGGTAGTGGGGGGGTGGATAAGGGGGACAGTGATGTCTGTGGGTAGTGGGGGGGTGGATAAGGGGGACAGTGATGTCTGTGGGTAGTGAGGGGGTGGATAAGGGGGACAGTGATGTCTGTGGGTAGTGGGGGGGGTGGATAAGGGGGACAATGATGTCTGTGGGTGGTGGGGGGGTGGATAAGGGGGACAGTGATGTCTGTGGGTAGTGGGGGGGTGGATAAGGGGGACAGTGATGTCTGTGGGTAGTGGGGGGGTGGATAAGGAGGACAGTGATGTGTGTGGGTAGTGGGGGGGTGGATAAGGAGGACAGTGATGTGTGTGGGTAGTGGGGGGGTGGATAAGGAGGACAGTGATGTGTGTGGGTAGTGGGGGGGTGGATAAGGGGGACAGTGATGTGTGTGGGTAGTGGGGGGGTGGATAAGGAGGACAGTGATGTGTGTGGGTAGTGGGGGGGTGGATAAGGAGGACAGTGATGTGTGTGGGTAGTGGGGGGGTGGATAAGGGGGACAGTGATGTGTGTGGGTAGTGGGGGGGTGGATAAGGGGGACAGTGATGTGTGTGAACCATCGCTCCCGCTTGTTGCTCCCGGGCCACTTTCTCCGCTTTCTGCGGCCCGGGTGCGATCTGACACGGGCGCACTTTTTCAAATTTTTTTCAAACTGCGCATGCACAGGTCAGAGCTCCGATTGTTTTGGCTGCGCTAAGCCCCGCCCACAGTGCGAATGGGACTGGAGATGGCTGAGAGGGTAGGGGGCGCCTGAAAGCAGATTTCTAAATCGGATCTGCATTGCACCCAGATTCAGCACTTGGAATGAAAATGGTAAAATCAGGCCCTTAGCGTTGAATTTGTGTAAAAACTGGAGTAACTCCCGTTGATTTCTTCAGTGGGATTTTGTAATTGAATCTCCCACACTCCATCCATCATCAGCATGAATTACATGAATAATCAGAGGCCAAGGCCTATTCCTTTTGGAGAGGCCGGAAGCATAGTGCTGAGTGGGCCACTGCACTTAACGTTGAACTGTCAGCACCGAGATTGGTGCATGTGCAGTAGCCCCGCACTGCCAGCCTCCCAATCACTGGCCAGTTCGATCGCTGGCCAGCCCCATGATCGCCCATCGCTGCCCCAACATGGCCCAATCACTGGCCCCCTGGACTCATCCGGACTCTTGCCACCCACCCCTCACCCCACTGCTCCCCCACAGCCCACCGCGATCTTTCCCCCATCCCCAGTAGTCCGATCTCCGCTCTCCACCCCATTGGCAGTCCCGATTTCCCCCCAACCCCCCACCTGCAGCCCTAACCCCTCTCCACCGCAGCCCCGATCCCTTCCTCTGTCTCCCAGACCAAGTGCAGAATGGCAGTGGGACCCCCACCCACACTGATAACCACTCCATAAGCCCTGCCCCCCAATAGGCCCCACCTCTCTCTGGCCCCTTCCCTTGGCACTTCACAATGCCCAGTGGGCAGTGCCAAGATGTCCCCTGAGCATTGCTACCTTTGCCCCTTGGGCAGTGCCAAGGGACCAGGCTGGCACTTCCAATCTGGCAATGCCCAGGGGGCACCCTCTCCTTACTCCCAACCTCTGGGGGGTCTCGATGGCCCCCTTCACTCCAGTGGGATTGGGCCTCCAGCTTCCTGCGAGTGGGGAGCTGTTGTAAACTCCGCTGGAGTGAAACATTCCTGGCAGTAGGGGGAGATGCTACCGGCTCGGGGACTTCAGTCCCGGGACCATTAATTACATGCGAATTCTAATTAGCATAAATTACACAGCTCCACACCAATTTCTGCCGCGGAGCTGATGATGCCAGAAATCCAGTGTCTGGAGACACGTGGAGGCCATGGCGCCCAGCAGGAAGCCCGCTAAACAGCCTTCGCTTGAGTCTCCCAGCCACTGCCCTGCTTTAGCAGGGAGAATCGCCCCCATAGTGTTCTGATAAAGTCCCAAACTCCTCCCAGTGATTCATAGGCTCTCTTCTCCATGCCCTCCCAGGGTAAATCTACCATTGTTCTTTTAAAGGTTCCTTCACTCAATCCTCCTGAGTAGAATGAAATTGAGTTCCAGCAGCAAGGTACAGCCCAATGACTCCATGGCCTTTTAATCTCCACAAATCCCATTCCTTCAGGCAGGGAATCCATTCTCACTAAAATTCTGCATCATGGTTAACACAAAAAGGACGGCACGGTGGCACAGTCGTTAGCACTGTTGTGTCACAGTGCTAGGGACCTGGGTTTGATTCCCAGCTTGGGGTCACTATCTGTGTGGAGTTTGCACTTGCCCCCGTGTCTGCATGGGATTCCTCCGGGTCCTCTGGTTTCCTCCCACAGTTCAAAGATGTGTCTGTTAGGTGGATTGGCCGTGCTAAATTGCCCCTTAGTGTCGGGGGACTAGCTAGGGGTAATGCATGGGGTTATGAGGATAGGGCCTGGGTGGGATTGTGGTCGGTGCAAACTCGATGGGCCGAATTATATGGACTATTATTTAAATGGTAAAAAATTGCAGCATGCTGCTGTGCAGAGGGACCTGGGTGTCCCTGTGCAGGAATCTCAAGGAGTTGGTTTGCAGGTGCAGGAAGTAATTAAGAAGGCAAATGGAACTTTTTCCTTCATTGCAAGAGGGATGTAGTTTAAAAACAGCGAGATTATGTTGCAGCTATATAAGGTGCTGGTGAGGCCACGCCTGGAGTACTGTGTACAGTTTTGGTCTCCTCATTTAAGAAAGGAGATACTGGCACTGGAGGGGGTGCAGAGGAGATTCACTAGGTTGATTCCGGAGTTGAGAGGGTTGGTTTATGAGGAGAGACTGAGTAGACTGGGGCTATACTCATTGGAATTCAGAAGAATGAGGGGAGATCTTATAGAAACATACAAGATTATGAAGGGAATAGATAAGACAGAAGCAGAGAAATTGTTTCCACTGGCGGGTGAACCTAGAACTAGGGGGCATAGCCTCAAAATAAGTGGAAGCAGATTCAGGACTGAGTTGAGGAGGAACTTCTTCACACAAAGGGTTGTGAATCTGTGGAATTCCCTGTCCAGTGAAGCAGTTAAGGCTACCTCATTGAATGTTTTTAAGGCAAGGATAGATAAATTTTTGAACAGTAAAAGGAATTAAGGGTTATGGTGAGCAGGTGGGTAAGTGGAACTGAGTCCACAAAAAGATCAGCCATGATCTTATTGAATGGCGGAGCAGGCTCGAGGGACCAGATGGCCTACTCCTGCTTCTAGTTGTTATGTTCTTATGAATGGCCTCCTTCTGCACTGAAGGGATTCTATGATTAAAAACGCTCTCTCGCTCTCTGCTTTGCATAATCACTGTTTTTGGGGGTTTTTCCTCCAGAACTCTCGGACCGACAGGCAGCGAAATCTGTTTTCAACCAATAACGACAGCTGCCTCTCTTTTATATTGTAGCCAGTGAGCTATTGTTGAATACAAAAAGCAAAGAAAGGGACACTACTGTGGCCTGAGGAGAAATATGGTTACCCTGAGGTCAGGAGGGGCAAAAATTTCCTGTCCCGCCTACCGTGGGGATCAAAGCAGGTGGGACAGAAACTTTGGTGGACCATTTAAAGGTATGTTGACCCCTGGCAGGTATTTCCAACCATGGTGCATGCATGGCTGGGAAGTCCCGTCTGAGGTTTCTAAACTCTAGGTTGAGGATGTGGACTGATCTCTTTACTGGAAACAAACGGCTTTGGTTTTACGATGGACAATACAGTAATTTTAATCGATCAAGTGGACAGAAATGAAGAGGAACCAGAAATCTGATTTTAAGAGTTACATTAGCTCCGGACACTGCCCTAAGGTCAGGCAGTTGCAATAAAACAATTTGGGTGGGATGGAAATGATTAGTGCATACACACAAAACTGCTTGTGTTCAAGCCAATCTCAAGAAAGAAATATTGGAGCTTTGGAGAAGAGAAGAGAAGAAAAGAGAAGGAAAGGGAAGTGAAGAGAAGGGAAGAGAGGAGAAGAGAAGGGAAGAGAAGAGAACAAAAGGGACGAGAAGGGAAGAGAAGAGAAGAGAAGAGAAGAGAAGGGAAGAGAAGAGAAGAGAAGAGAAGATAAGAGAAGGGAAAAGAAGGGAATAGAATAGAAGAGAAGAGAAGAGAATGGAAGAACAAAGAACAAAGAACAATACAGCACAGGAACAGGCCCTTCGGCCCTCCAAGCCCGCGCCGCTCCCCGGTCCAGGATTGAATCCTGAATCCAGGATCCCCACCCAATTTTCCAGCCTATCTACATACCAATATCCTATCCACCGAGCTGTCCCTCACAGCTACGATGCTTTGTTCATTACAACCTATTAACTCACCCCCACCCCCCCATTCCAGACCATGTGATCTCCAGGGAGAGGCGAAAACCCAGAGTGAAAAACCCCAGGGCCAATATGGGGAAAAAAAATCTGGGAAATTCCTCTCCGACCCCCTGAGGCGATCGAAACGAGTCCAGGAGATCACAATGGCCCTGATCGGGAAATGCTTCCCAACCCTAGTCATTTCCACTTCCACGTACACCATCTGAATTCCCTGCCCCCGAGACAGGTTCCCAACTATCCGCAGTCTCGCTCTGTACTGGCACCAGCAAGGTGATCATAGAATGAAGCCTTGAAACGAGAAACAAGGAACAATTAGCCCGCGCCGCTCCCTGGTCCAAACTAGACCACTCTTTTGTATCCCTCCATTCCCACTCCGTTCATATAGCTGTCTAGATAAGTCTTAAACGTTCCCAGTGTGTCCGCCTCCACCACCTTGCCAGGCAACACATTCCAGGCCCCCACGACCCTCTGTGTGAAATATGTCCTTCTGATATCTGTGTTAAACCTCCCCCCCTTCACCTTGAACCTATGACCCCTCGTGAACGTCACCACCGACCCGGGGAAAAGCTTCCCACCGTTCACCCTGTCTATGCCTTTCATAATTTTATACACCTCTATTAAGTCTCCCCCCATCCTCCGTCTTTCCAAGGAGAACAACCCCAGTTTCCCCAATCTCTCCTCATAACCAAGCCCCTCCATACCAGGCAACATCCTGGTAAACCTCCTCTGTACTCTCTCCAAAGCCTCCACGTCCTTCTGGTAGTGTGGCGACCAGAACTGGACGCAGTATTCCAAACGTTCTATACATCTGCAACATCAGACCCCAACTCTTATACTCTATGCCCCGTCCTATAAAGGCAAGCATGCCATATGCCTTCTTCACGACCTTCTCCACCTGTGACGTCACCTTCAAAGATCTGTGGACTTGCACACCCAGGTCCCTCTGCGTCTCTACACCCTTTATGGTTCTTCCATTTATCGTGTAGCTCCTCCCTACATTATTCCCACCAAAATGCATCACTTCGCATTTATCAGAATTGAACTCCATCTGCCATTTCCTTGCCCAAATTTCCAGCCTATCTATATCCTTCTGTAGCCTCTGACAATGTTCCTCACTATCTGCAAGTCCTGCCAGTTTTGTGTCGTCTGCAAACTTACTGATCACCCCAGTTACTCCTTCTTCCAGATCATTTATATAAATCACAAACAGCAGAGGTCCCAATACAGAGCCCTGCGGTACACCACTAGTCACAGGCCTCCAGTCGGAAAAAGACCCTTCCACTACCACCCTCTGTCTTCTATGACCAAGCCAGTTCTCCACCCATCTAGCCACCTCCCCCTTTATCCCATGGGATCCAACCTTTTTCACTAGCCTACCATGAGGGACTTTGTCAAACGCTTTACTAAAGTCCATATAGACAACATCCACAGCCCTTCCTTCGTCAACCATTTTGGTCACTTCTTCAAAAAACATCACCAGGTTAGTGAGGCATGACCTCCCTCTCACAAAACCATGCTGACTATCGTTAATGAGTTTATTCCTTTCTAAATGCGCATACATCCTATCTCTAAGAACCTTCTCCAACAACTTCCCCACCACGGACGTCAAGCTCACCGGCCTATAATTACCCGGGTTATCCTTCCTACCCTTCTTAAATAACGGGACCACATTGGCTATCCTCCAATCCTCTGGGACCTCACCTGTGTCCAGTGACGAGACAAAGATTTGCGTCAGAGGCCCAACGATTTCACCTCTCGTCTCCCTGAGCAGCCTTGGATAGATTCCATCAGGCCCTGGGGATTTGTCAGTCTTTATATTCTCTAACAAACCTAACACCTCCTCCTTTGTAATGGAGATTTTATCCAACGGTTAAACACTCCCCTCCGAGACACTCCCAGTCAACACATCCCTCTCCTTTGTGAATACCGACGCAAAGTATTCATTTAGGATCTCCCCTACTTCTTTGGGCTCCAAGCATAAGTCCCCACTTTTGTCCCTGAGAGGTCCAATTTTTTCCCTAACAACCCTTTTGTTCCTAACGTATGATTAAAATGCCTTGGGATTCTCCTTAATCCTGTCTGCCAAGAACATTTCGTGACCCCTTTTTGCTCTTCTAATTCCCCGTTTGAGTATTTTCCTACTTTCTTTGTACTCCTCCAGAGCTCCCTCCATTTTTAGCTGCTTGGACCTAACATACGCCTCTCTTTTCCTTTTGACCAGTCCCTCAATTTCCCTGGTTATCCACGGTTCTCTAATCCTACCCTTCCTATCCTTCTTTTTTACAGGCACATGCTTGTCCTGTAGCCCTAACAACCGTTCCTTAAAAGACTGCCACATACCAGATGTGGATTTACCCTCAAACAACCTCTCCCAAAGAGAAGAGAATGAATAGAAGGGAAGAGAAGGGAAGAGAAGAGAAGGGAAGGGAAGAGAAGAGAAGCGAAGAGTAGAGAAGGGAAGAGAAGAGAAGAGAAAGGAAGAGAAGAGAAGGGAAGAGAAGAGAAGAGAAGAGAAGAGAAGAGAAGGGAAGGGAAGAGGAGAGAAGAGACGGAAAGAGAAGGGAGGAGAAGAGCAGGGAAGAGAATAGAAGAGAAGGGAAGAGAAGAGAAGACATCAGAAAAGAAGAGAAGAGAAGGGAAGAGAAGAGACGGTAAGGGACGAGAAGAGAAGAGAAGGGAACAGAAGGGAAGAGAAGAGAAGAGAAGGGAAGAGAAGAGTGAAGAGGAGAAGAGAAGGGAAGAGAAGAGGAGTGAAGAGAAGAGAGACGATGAGAATGGAAGGGAAGAGAAGAGAAGGAAAGAGAAGAGAGGGGAAGTGAAGAGAAGGGAAGAGAAGAGAAGGGAAGAGAAGAGAAGAGAAGAGAAGGAAAGAGAAGAGAAGGAAAGAGAAGAGAAGAGAAGGGAGAGAAGGGAAGAGAAGAGAAGAGAAGGAAAGAGAAGAGAAGAGAAGGGAAGGAAAGAGGGGACAGGGGAAGAGAAGAGAAGAGAAGGGAAGAGAAGAGATGAGAAGGGAACAGAAGGGAAGAGAAGAGAAGAGAAGGGAAGAGAAGAGTGAAGAGGAGAAGAGAAGGGAAGAGAAGAGAAGTGAAGAGAAGAGAGACGATGAGAATGGAAGGGAAGAGAAGAGAAGGAAAGAGAAGAGAGGGGAAGTGAAGAGAAGGGAAGAGAAGAGAAGGGAAGAGAAGAGAAGAGAAGAGAAGGAAAGAGAAGAGAAGGAAAGAGAAGAGAAGAGAAGGGAGAGAAGGGAAGAGAAGAGAAGCGAAGGAAAGAGAAGAGAAGAGAAGAAAAGGGAAGGACAGAGAGGACAGGGGAAGAGAAGAGAAGAGAAGGGACGAGAAGAGAAGCGAAGAGATGGAAAGACAAGGGCAGAGAAGAGAAGAGAAGCAAAGAGAAGGAAACAGAAGAGAAGAGAAGAGAAAGGAAGAGAAGGGAAGAGAAGAGTGAAGAGGGGAAGAGAAGGGAAGAGAAGAGTGAAGAGGGGAAGAGAAGAGAAGAGAAGGGATGAGAAGAGAAGGAAAGAGAAGGGATGAGAAGAGAAGAGAAGTTAAGAGGAGAGAAGGAAAGATAAGGGAAGCGAAGAGAAGGGAAGGGAAGAGAAGAGAAGGGAAGAGTAGAGAAGGAAAGAGATGGGAAGAGAGGAGAAGCGAAGAGAATGGAAGAGAAGAGAAGTGAAGAGAAGAGAAGAGAAGGAAAGAGAAGAGAAGGGACGAGAAGAGAAGAGAAGGAAAGAGAAGAAAAGAGAAGGGAACAGAAGAGAAGGGAAGGAAAGAGTGGAGATGGGAAGAGAAGAGAAGGGATGAGAAGAGAAGCGAAGAGAAGGAAAGACAAGGGCAGAGATGAGAAGAGAAGCAAAGAGAAGGGAACAGAAGAGAAGGGAAGAGAAGAGAAGGGAAGGGAAGAGGAGGGAAGAGAATGAAAGAGAAGAAAGGAGAAGAGCAGGGAAGGGAAGAGAAGAGAAGGGAAGAGGAGAGAGGAGGAGAGAAGCAAAGAGAAGGAAAGAGAAGGGAAGCGAAGGGATGAGAAGAGAAGAGAATTTAAGAGGAGAGAAGGAAAGATAAGGGAAGCGAAGAGAAGGGCAGAGAAGTGAAGAGAAGAGAAGAGAAGGGAAGGGAAGAGAAGGGAAGAGAAGAGAAGGAAAGAGATGGGAAGAGAGGAGAAGCGAAGAGAATGGAAGAGAAGAGAAGTGAAGAGAAGAGAAAAGAAGAGAAGGAAAGAGAAGAGAAGGGAAGAGAAGAGAAGAGAAGGAAAGAGAAGAGAAGAGAAGGGAAGAGAAGAGAAGGGAAGAGAAGAGAAGGGAAGGAAAGAGTGGAGAAGGGAAGAGAAGAGAAAGGACGAGAAGAGAAGCGAAGAGAGGGAAAGACAAGGGCAGAGAAGAGAAGAGAAGCAAAGAGAAGGGAACAGAAGAGAAGGGAAGAGAAGAGAAGAGAAGCAAAGAGAAGGGAACAGAAGAGAAGGGAAGAGAAGAGAAGGGAAGGGAAGAGGAGGGAAGAGAATGAAAGAGAAGAAAGGAGAAAAGCAGGGAAGGGACGAGAAGAGAAGGGAAGAGGAGAGAGGAGAAGAGAAGCAAAGAGAAGGAAAGAGAAGGGAAGAGAAGGGAAGAGAAGAGAAGAGATGGGAAGAGAAGAGAAGACGAAAGAAAAGAAGAGATGAGAAGGGAAGAGAATAGAAGAGAAGGGATGAGAAGAGAAGGGAAGAGAAGGGAACAGAGGACAAGAGAAGGGAAGAGAAGAGAACGGAAGTGAAGAGAAGGGAAGGGAAGAGAAGAGAAGAGAAGGGAAGAGATGAGAAGGGAAGAGAAGGGAAGAGAAGAGAAAAGAAGAGAAGAGAAGAGAAGAGAAGCGAAGAGAAGAGAAGAGAAGGGAAAAGAAGAGAACAGAGGACAAGAGAAGGGAAAAGAAGAGAAGGAAAGACAAGGGAAGAGAAGAGAAAAGAAGAGAAGAGAAGAGAAGGGAAGAGAACAGAAGAGAAGGGAAGGGGAGGTGAAGTCGGAAAATATACCTCTATAGGCTGGTATGAGTCAAAATACAGTCATGCTTTATTCTCATAAGATTATGGGAGAACCTGACCCCTTGAAAGTGGAAGCCAAAGTTCTCACTGAACACAAGAAGCATGGATATTTATACATCAGGTTTCCCAATACAAGTCATGAAGCAAAGTCCAGTTAACAGTCCTTGATCGTAAATTATAGTTCCTTTAACAGCTTCTGATAGTCTTTGGATCATGGTTAGAAACCATCTGGTATCCTTGGGTCATAATGCACAATTCTTCTGGTCGTTGCAGTCAAGGTGTCACCTTTGGTCCCCTGCTCTTCCCGCAGCGTTTCCTTTGAAGTGACTGAGTGACTGAGTGCAACTGTCCCAGTGGGGGGAGTCTGTCAAACAGCCATTCTCGCACTCTCCCATTTGGTCGCTGCTTCCTCTGCTTAAATCACAGACAAGCCTCCGGGAAAGAGAGACGAACATCTATATATCTGTGCTGGGTGTGTTGAGCTGCAGTTCCTAAGGGACCATGTTAGGGAACTGGAATTGCAGCTCGAGGACCTTCGCCGGGTTAGGGATAGTGAGGAGGTCATTGACAGGAGCTATCGGCAGGTGGTCACACCGGGACCACGGGAGGAGGGTAACTGGGTAACAGTGAGGAAGGAGAAAGCTCGGTTGATGGTGAGCACCCCGGTGGATGTGCCCCTTAATAATAAGTACTCCTGTCTGAGTACTACTGGGGAGGACAGCCCACCTGGGGGAAGCAGCGGTGGCAGTGTCTCTGGAGCTGAGCCTGGCCCAGTAGTGCAAAAGGGTAAGGAAAGGAGGGTAGTGCTAATTGGGGACTCTACGGTGAGGGGGTCAGATAGGCGTTTTTGCGGACACAGACGGGACTCTCGGATGGTGGTTTGCCTCCCTGGTGCAGGGGTCCGGGATGTCTCTGGTCGAGTCCCAGAAATCCTGAAGGGGGAGGGAGAGGAGCCGAAGGTCGTGATGCATATAGGTACTGCTGACATAGGTAGGAAGAGGGAAGGGGTCATGAAAAGAGAATATAGGGAGTTAGGTAGACAGCTGAGAAAGAGGAATGCAAAGGTAGTAATCTCGGGATTGCTGCCTGTGCCACGGGAGAGTGAGAACAGGAATCGGTGGAGAATGAATGCGTGGCTGAGGGACTGGAGCAAGGGACAAGGATTTGGGTACTTGGATCATTGGGACCTCTTTAGGGGCAGGTGTGACCTGTTTAAAAAAGACGGGTGGCACTTGAATCCCAGGGGGACCAATATCCTGGCGGGAAGGTTGGCTAAGGCGACTGGAGAGACTTTAAACTAGAAAGGTTGGGGGGAGGGAATCGAAATGAGGGGACTGAGAGCGAGGAGGTTAGCTCGCAAATAGATAAGGAATGTAGACAGGGTAAGAGGGAGGTTAGACGAGTGATGGAGAAGGGAAGTGCTCAGGCTGAAGGTCTGAGATGTGTCTATTTTAATGCCAGGAGTGTAGTGAATAAAGTGGATGAGCTTAGAGCGTGGATTGCTGCTTCGAATTGTGATGTGGTGGCCATTACGGAGACTTGGATGTCTCAGGGACAGGACTGGGTGCTTCAGGTGCCAGGTTTTAGATGTTTCAGGAAGGACAGGGAAGGAGGCAAGAGAGGGGGGGGGGAGTGGCACTGTTGATCAGGGATAGTGTCACGGCTGTAGAGAAGGTGGACGCCGTGGAGGGATTGACTACGGAGTCTCTGTGGGTGGAGGTTAGGAACAGGAAGGGGTCGGTAACTTTGCTGGGTGTTTTCTATAGGCCGCCCAATAGTAACAGAGATGTTGAGGAGCAGATGGGGAAACAGATCCTGGAGAGATGTAGGAATAACAGAGTTGTCGTGATGGGAGATTTTAATTTCCCAAACATAGATTGGAATATCCCGAGGGCTAGGGGTTTGGATGGAGAGGAGTTTGTTAGGTGTGTCCAGGAGAGTTTCCTGACACAGTATGTGGATAAGCCTACTAGAGGAGAGGCTGTACTTGATCTGGTGCTGGCTAATGAACCTGGACAGGTGGAGGATCTCTCGGTGGGTGAGCACCTTGGGGATAGCGATCATAATTCTATCTCCTTCACGATAGCATTGGAAAGAGATAGGATCAGGCAGGCTAGGAAAGTGTTTCTCTGGAGTAAAGGGAAATACAGTGTCATCAGGGAGGAAATTAGACGAGTAAATTGGAAGGAGGCATTCTTGGGGAAAAGTACCGAAGGAAAGTGGAGGATTTTCAAGGAATGTTTGTCTGGAGCTCTGCATGACAACGTTCCGATGAGACAGGGGGGTGTTGGTAGGGTACGGGAACCGTGGTGCACGAAGGTTGTGATGAACCTGGTGAATAAGAAAAGAGAGGCGTACAGAAGGTTCAGAGAGCTAGGAGGTGTTAAGGATTTAGAGGAGTATACGGGATGTAGGAAGGAGCTTAAGAAGGAAATTAGGAGAGCGAGAAGGGGTCATGAGAAGACCTTGGCGGGTAAGATTAAGGAGAATCCCAAGGCTTTCTCCAAATATGTCAAGAGTAAAAGGATGAGATGTGAAGGCATAGGACCCTTAAAAGGTGAAGGGGGAAAAGTTTGTGCGGAACCGTTAGAAATGGCGGAGGTGCTTAATGAATACTTTACCTCGGTATTCACGGTGGAAAGGGATCTGGGTGGTTGTACTGCTGGTTTGCGGTGGACAGAAAGGATCGAGCATGTGGACATAAAGAAAGAGGATGTGTTGGAACTATTGAATGGCATCAAGGTTGGTAAGTCGCCGGGACCGGATGGGATGTACCCCAGGTTACTGTGGGAGGCGAGGGAGGAGATTGCGGAGCCTTTGGCGATGATCTTTGCATCGTCGATGGAGACGGGAGAGGTTCCGGAGGATTGGAGGATTGCAGATGTGGTCCCTATATTCAAGAAAGGGAACAGGGACAGCCCGGGAAATTACCGACCGGTGAGTCTAACCTCAGTGGTTGGTAAGTTGATGGAGAGGATCCTGAGAGACAGGATTTATGATCATCTAGAGAAGTTTAGTATGATCAAAAGTAGTCAGCACGGCTTTGTCAAGGGCAGGTCATGCCTTACGAGCCTGGTTGAGTTCTTTGAAAATGTGACCAAACACATTGACGAAGGAAGAGCGGTGGATGTGGTCTATATGGACTTCAGCAAGGCGTTCGATAAGGTCCCCCATGCAAGACTTCTTGAGAAAGTGAGAGGGCATGGGATCCAAGGGGCTGTTGCCTTGTGGATCCAGAACTGGCTTGCCTGCAGAAGGCAGAGAGTGGCTGTGGAGGGGTCTTTCTCTGCATGGAGGTCAGTGACCAGTGGAGTGCCCCAGGGATCTGTTCTGGGACCCTTGCTGTTTGTCATTTTCATAAATGACCTGGATGAGGAGTGGAGGGATGGGTTGGTAAGTTTGCTGACGACACCAAGGTAGGTGGTGTTGTGGATAGTTTGGAGGGATGTCAGAAGTTGCAGCGAGACATAGATAGAATGCAAGACTGGGCGGAGAAGTGGCAGATGGACTTCAACCCGGATAAGTGTGTAGTGATCCATTTTGGCAGATCCAATGGGATGAAGCAGCAGTATAATATGAAGGGTACCATTCTTAGCAGTGTAGAGGATCAGAAGGACCTTGGGGTCCGGGTCCATAGGACTCTTAAATCGACCTCGCAGGTGGAGGATGCGGTCAAGAAGGCGTACGGCGTACTAGCCTTCATTAATCGAGGGATTGAGTTGAGGAGTCGGGAGATAATGCTGCAGCTTTATAGGACCCTGGTTAGACCCCACTTGGAGTACTGCGCGCAGTTCTGGTCACCTCATTACAGGAAAGATGTTGAAGCCATTGAAAGGGTGCAGAGGAGATTTACAAGGATGTTGCCTGGATTGGGGGGCATGCCTTATGAGGATAGGTTGAGGGAGCTTGGTCTCTTCTCCCTGGAGAGATGAAGGATGAGAGGTGACCTGATAGAGGTTTACAAGATGTTGAGAGGTCTGGATAGGGTAGACTCTCAGAGGCTATTTCCAAGGGCTGAAATGGTTGCTACGAGAGGACACAGGTTTAAGGTGCTGGGGGGTAGGTACAGAGGAGATGTCAGGGGTAAGTTTTTCACTCAGAGGGTGGTGGGTGAGTGGAATCGGCTGACGTCGGTGGTGGTGGAGGCAAACTCGTTGGGGTCTTTTAAGAGACTTCTGGATGAGTACATGGGATTTAATGGGATTGAGGGCTATAGATAGGCCTAGAGGTAGGGATATGATCAGCGCAACTTGTGCTGTGACTTTCTATGTTCTATATTCAACTGTCTGTTTTATCAGAATGATATAAACAAGCGAGGGGACCATGAACAAATGGCTTATACTAAAGTAAAAGATGAAAGATATGAACAAATGGCTTATGCTACTACCAGGAGCAATATAAAAAAGGGATGACTCGCCACAAGGAAACGTCATGTTTGTGATACATTCCAGGTCCAAAATTCAACCTTTTAGGTACAAAATACATTGAGTACAAAAAACATTAACCCTTTCCCTTCTTCAGTAGAGAAGAGAAGGGAAGAGAAGAGAAGAGAAGGGATGATAACAGAAGGGAAGAGAAGAGAAGGGAAGAGAAGAGAAGAGAAGGGAAGGGAAGGGAAGGGAAGAGAAGGGAACAGAGGAGAAGAGAAGGGAAGAGAAGAGAAGGAAAGAGAAGGGAAGGGAAGAGTTGAGAAGAGAAGAGAAGGGAAGGAAAGAGAAGGAAAGAGAAGAGAAGAGAAGGGAAGATAACAGCAGAGAAGGGAAGAGAAGAGAAGGGAAGAGAAGAGAAGAGAACAGAAAAGAAGAGAAGAGATGGGAAGAGAATAGAAGAGAAAGGATGAGAAGAGAGCAGAAGGGAAGAGAAGGGAACAGAGGGGAAGAGAAGTGATGAGAAGAGAACGGAAGTGAAGAGAAGGGAAGGGAAGAGAAGAGAAGAGAAGGGAAGAGATGAGAAGGGAAGAGAAGGGAAGTGAAGAGAACAGAAGGGAAGAGAAGAGAAGAGAAAAGAAGAGAAGAGAAGCGAAGAGAAGAGAAGAGAAGGGAAAAGAAGAGAACAGAGGAGAAGAGAAGGGAAGAGTAGAGAAGGAAAGACAAGGGAAGAGAAGAGAAAAGAAGAGAAGGGAAGAGATGGGAAGGAAAGAGAAAGAGAAGGAAAGAGAAAGAGAAGGAAAGAGAAGAGAAGTGAAGAGAGGGGAAGAGAATTGAAGAGAAGAGAAGCGAAGAGAAGAGAAGAGAAGGGAAAAGAAGAGAAGAGAAGAGAAGGGAAGAGAAGAGAACAGAGGAGAAGAGAAGGGAAGAGAAGAGAAAAGAAGAGAAGAGGAGAGAAGGGAAGGAAAGAGAAGGAAAGAGAAGAGAAGAGAAGGGAAGAGAACAGAAGAGAAGGGAAGAGAAGAGAATAGACCAGAAGAGAAGGGAAGGGAGGGGAAGGGAAGAGAAGGGAAGAGAAGAGAAGAGAGGCGAATAGGGGAGAAGAGAAGGGAAGAGAAAAGTAGAGAAGAGAAGGAAAGGGAAGAGAAGGGAAGGGAAGAGAAGAGAAGCGAATAGGGGAGAACAGAAGAGAAGAGAAGGGATGATAACAGAAGGGAAGGGAAGAGAAGAGAAGGGAAGAGAAGGGAAGGGAAGAGAAGGGAAGAGAAAAGAAGTGAAGGGAAGGGAAGAGAAGGGAACAGAGGAGAAGAGAAGGGAAGAGAAGGGAAGGGAAGAGAAGGGAAGGGAAGAGTTGAGAAGAGAAGAGAAGGGAAGGAAAGAGAAGGAAAGAGAAGAGAAGAGAAGAGAAGGGAAGATAACAGCAGAGAAGGGAAGAGAAGAGAACAGAAGAGAAGGGAAGAGAGGAGAAGGGAAGAGAAGGGAAGAGAAGACAAGGGAAGGGAATGGAAGAGAAGGGAAGAGAAGGGAAATGAAAAGAAGAGAAGGGAAGCGAATAGTAGAGTAGAGAAGCGAAGAGAAGGGAAGAGAAGGGAAGGAAAGAGAAGGGAAGAGAAGAGAACAGAGGAGAAGAGAAGGGAAGAGAAGGGAAAATAAGAGAAGAGAATAGAAGAGAAGGGATGAGAAGAGAGGAGAAGGGAAGAGAAGCGAACAGAGGAGAAGAGAAGGGAAGAGAAGAGAACGGAAGTGAAGAGAAGGGAAGGAAAGAGAAGAGAAGGGAAGAGAAGGGAAGAGATGAGAAGGGAAGAGAAGGGAAGAGAAGGGAAGAGGAGAGAGTAGAAGAGAAGCAAAGAGAAGGAAAGAGAAGGGAAGAGAAGGGAAGAGAAGAGAAGAGAAGGGAAGACAAAAGAAGGCAAAATAAAAGAAGAGAAGAGAAGGGAAGAGAATAGAAGCGAAGGGATGAGAAGAGAAGAGAAGTGAAGAGAAGGGAACAGAGGGGAAGCGAAGGGAAGAGAAGGGAACGGAAGTGAAGACAAGGGAAGGGAAGAGAAGAGAAGAGAAGGGAAGATATGAGAAGGGGAGTGAAGAGAAGAGAAGGGAAGAGAAGAGAAGAGAAGAGAAAAGAAGAGAAGAGAAGGGAAGAGAAGGGAAAATAAGAGAACAGAGGAGAAGAGAAGGGACGAGAAGAGAAGGAAAGACAAGAGAAGCGAAGAGAAAAGAAGAGAAGAGATGAGATGGGAAGGAAAGAGAAGAGACGGGAAGAGAACAGAAGAGAAGGGAAGGGTAGGGAAGGGAAGGGAAGAGAAGACAAGGGAAGTGAAGGGAAGAGAAGGGAAGAGAAGAAAAGAGAAGGGAAGAGAAGAGAAGAGAAGAGAGGGGAAGAGAAAAGAACAGAAGCGAAGAGAAGAGAAGTGAAGTTAAGGGAAAGAAAAGAAGAGAAGAGAAGGGAAGAGAAGAGAAAAGAAGAGAAGAGAAGGGAAGGAAAGAGAAGGAAAGAGAAGAGAAGAGAAGGGAAGAGAACAGAAGAGAAGGGAAGAGAAGAGAAGAGCACTGAAGCGAAGGGAAGGGAAGGGAAGAGAAGGGAAGGGAAGAGAAGGGAAGAGACGAGAAGGGAAGAGAATGGAAGAGAAGACAAGGGAAGGGAAGAAAAGGTAAGAGAAGGGAAGAGACGAGAAGGTAAAATGAAAGAAGTGAAGAGAAGGGAAGAGTAGAGCAGTGAAGGGAAGAGAAGAGAAGCGAATAGGGGAGAAGAGAAGGGATGAGAAGAGAAGGGAAGGGATGATAACAGAAGGGAAGGGAAGAGAAGAGAAGAGAAGAGAAGGGAAGAGAAGAGAAGAGAAGGGAAGGGAAGGGAAGAGAAGAGAAGAGAAGAGAAGAGAGAGGAAGAGAATGGAAGGGAAGAGAAGGGAAGAGAAGAGAGGAGAAGAGAATGGAAGGCAAGAGAAGGGAAGTAAAGAGAAGAGAGGGGAAGTGAAGAGAAGGGAAGAGAAGAGAAGCGAAGAGAAGAGAAGAGAAGGGAAGAGAAGTGAAGGAAAGAGAAGGGAAGAGAAGAGAAGAGAATGAAAGTGGAGAGAAGGAAAGAGAAGGGAAGAGAAGAGAAGGGCAGAGAAGTGAAGAGAAGAGAAGGAAAGAGAAGAGAAGGAAAGAGAAGAGAAGGGAGAGAAGGGAAGCGAAGAGAAGAGAAGGAAAGAGAAGAGAAGAGAAGGGAAGAGAAGAGAAGGGAAGGAAAGACAGGAGAAGGGAAGAGAGGAGAAGAGAAGCGAAGAGAAGGAAAGACAAGGGTAGAGAAGAGAAGAGAAGCAAAGAGAAGGGAACAGAAGAGAAGAGAAGAGAAAGGAAGAGAAGCGAAGGAAAGAGAAGCAAAGAGAAAGGAACAGAAGAGAAGAGAAGGGAAGGGAAGAGGATGGAAGAGAATGACAGTGAAGAGAGGAGAAGAGCAGGGAAGGGAAGAGAAGAGAAGGGAAGAGGAGAGAGTAGAAGAGAAGCAAAGAGAAGGGAAGAGAAGGGAAGAGAAGGGAAGAGAAGAGAAGAGAAAGGAAGACAAAAGAAGGCAAAATAAAAGAAGAGAAGAGAAGGGAAGAGAATAGAAGCGAAGGGATGAGAAGAGAAGAGAAGTGAAGAGAAGGGAACAGAGGAGAAGCGAAGGGAAGAGAAGTGAACGGAAGTGAAGACAAGGGAAGGGAAGAGAAGAGAAGAGAAGGGAAGAGATGAGAAGGGAAGAGAAGGGAAGAGAAGAGAAGGGAAACGAAGAGAAGAGAACGGAAGAGAAGAGAAGAGAAGAGAAAAGAAGTGAAGAGAAGCGAAGGGAAGAGAAGGGAAGGGAAAAGAAGAGAACAGAGGAGACGAGAAGGGAAGAGAAGAGAAGGAAAGACAAGGGAAGAGAAGAGAAAAGAAGAGAAGAGAAGAGAAGAGAAGGAAAGAGAAGGAAAGAGAAGAGAAGAGAAGAGATGGGAAGAGAACAGAAGAGAAGGGAAGGGTAGCGAAGGGAAGAGAAGGGAAGAGAAGAGAAGAGAAGGGAAGAGAAGATAAGAGAAGAGAGGGGAAGAGAAAAGAAGAGAAGCGAAGAGAAGAGAAGTGAAGGGAAAAGAAAAGAAGAGAAGAGAACATAAGGGAAGAGAAGAGAAGGGAAAGAAAGAGAAGGAAAGCAAAGAGAAGAGAAGAGAAGGGAAGGGAAGAGAAGGGAAGGGAAGGGAAGGGACGAAAAGAGAAGGGAAGAGAAGAGAACAGAAGAGAAGGGAAGGGAAGCGAAGGGAAGGGCAGAGAAGAGAAGCGAATAGGGGGGAAGAGAAGGGACGAGAAGAGAAGAGAAGAGAACAGAACAGAAGGGAAGAGAAGGGAAGGGACGAGAAGAGAATGGAAGAGAAGAGATGGGACGAGAAGAGAAGGGAAGGGAAGAGAAGAGTAGAGGAGGGAGGGGAAGAGAAGGGAAGAGAATGGAAGAAAAGAGAAGAGGAGGGATGAGAATAGAAGAGAAGGGAAGAGAAGAGAATGGAAGAGAAGAGACGGGAAGAGAAGTGAAAAGAAGAGAAGAGAAGGGAAGAGATGAGAAGAGAAGAGAATGGAAGAGAAGAGACGGGAACAGAAGGGAAGAGAAGAGAAGAGAAGGGAAGAGAAGAGAAGGGAAGGGAAGGGTAGAGAAGAGAAGAGAAGGGAAGAGAAGAGAAGAGAAAGGAAGGGAAGAGAACAGAAGAGAAGAGGAGGGATGAGAAGAGAAGCGAAGAGAAGAGACGGGAGGCGAAGAGAAGAGAAGAGAAGAGAGGAGACGGGAGGGGAAGAGAAGAGAAGAGAAGGGAAGGAAAGAGAAGAAAAGAGAAGAGGAGGGACGATAAGAGAAGAGATGGGAAGAGAAGAGGAGAGAATGGAAGAGAAGGGAAGGGAAGAGAAGAGAAGAAAAGAGACGGGAAGGGAAGAGAAGAGAAGAGATGGGAAGAGAAGAGAAGGGAAGAGAAAGGAAGAAAAGAGAAGAGAAGGGAAGGGAAGAGAAGGGAAGAGAAGAGACGGGAGGGGAAGAGAAGAGAAGAGAAGGGAAGGGAAGAGAAGAAAAGAGAAGAGGACGGATGATAAGTGAAGAGAATGGAAAAGAAGCGAAGGGAAGAGAGGAGAAGAGAAGGGGAGAGAAGGGAAGGGAAGAGAAGAGAAGAGGAGGGAGGGGAAGAGAAGGGCAGAGAATGGAAGAAAAGAGAAGGGAAGAGAAGAGAAGAGAAGGGAAGAGAAGGGATGAGAAAAGAAGAGAAGCGAAGAGAAGAGAAGTGAAGGGAAAAGAAAAGAAGAGAAGAGAACAGAAGGGAAGAGAAGAGAAGGGAAAGAAAGAGAAGGAAAGCAAAGAGAAGAGAAGAGAAGGGAAGAGAAGAGAAGGGAAGGGAAGAGAAGGGACGAAAAGAGAAGGGAAGAGAAGAGAACAGAAGAGAAGGGAAGGGAAGCGAAGGGAAGGGCAGAGAAGAGAAGCGAATAGGGGGGAAGAGAAGGGACGAGAAGAGAAGAGAAGAGAAGGGATGATAACAGAAGGGAAGGGAAGAGAAGAGTAGAGAAGAGAAGAGGAAAGAAGAGAAGTGATGAGAAGAGAAGAGATGAGAAGTGAAAAGAAAAGAAGAGAAGAGAAGGGAAGAGAAGGGAACAGAGGAGAAGAGAATGGAAGAGAAGAGAAGGAAAGAGAAGGGAAGGGAAGAGATGAGAAGAGAAGAGAAGGGAAGGAAAGAAAGGAAAGGGAAGAGAAGAGAAGGGAAGAGAACGGAAGAGTAGGGAAGAGAAGAGAAGAGAACAGTACAGAAGAGAAGAGAAGTGGAGAGAAGAGAAGAGAAGGGAAAAAAAAAGAAGAGAAGAGAAGAGAAGGGAAGAGCAGAGAACAGAGGAGAAGAGAAGGGAAGAGAAGGGAAAAGAAGAGAAGAGAAGAGAAGTGGAGGAAAGAGAAGGAAAGAGAAGAGAAGAGAAGGGATGAGAACAGAAGAGACGGGAAGAGAAGTGAAGAGAAGAGAAGGGAAGGGAAGAGAAGGAAACAGAGGAGAAGGAAAGGGAAGAGGAGAGAAGGAAAGAGAAGGGACGAGAGGAGAAGGGAAGGGAAGAGAAGAGAAGGGAAGAGAACAGAAGAGAAGGGAAGGGAATAGAAGGGAACAGAACTGAAGGGAAGAGATGAGAAGGGAAGAGAAGGGAAGAGAAGAGAAGGGAAGGGATGATAACAGAAGGGAAGGGAAGAGAAGAGAAGAGAAGATAAGAGAAGAGAAGGGAAGGGAAGAGAAGAGAAGAGAAGAGAGGAGAAGAGAATGGAAGGGAAGAGAAGGGAAGAGAAGAGAGGAGAAGAGAATGGTAGGCAAGAGAAGGGAAGGAAAGAGAAGAGAGGGGAAGTGAAGAGAAGGGAAGAGAAGAGAAGGGAAGAGAAGTGAAGGAAAGAGAAGGGAAGAGAAGAGAAGAGAAGGAAAGAGGAGAGAAGGAAAGAGAAGAGAAGAGAAGGGCAGAGAAGTGAAGAGAAGATAAGGAAAGAGAAGAGAAGGAAAGAGAAGAGAAGGGAGAGAAGGGAAGCGAAGAGAAGAGAAGGAAAGAGAAGAGAAGAGAAGGGAAGAGAAGAGAAGGGAAGGGAAGACAGGAGAAGGGAAGAGAGGAGAAGAGAAGTGAAGAGAAGGAAAGACAAGGGTAGAGAAGAGAAGAGAAGCAAAGAGAAGGGAACAGAAGAGAAGAGAAAGGAAGAGAAGAGAAGGGAAGGGAAGGGAAGAGAAGAGAAGAGAACGGAAGGGAAGAGAAGGGAAGAGAAGAGAGGAGAAGAGAATGGAAGGCAAGAGAAGGGAAGGAAAGAGGAGAGAAGGAAAGAGAAGAGAAGAGAAGGGCAGAGAAGTGAAGAGAAGAGAAGGAAAGAGAAGAGAAGGAAAGAGAAGAGAAGGGAGAGAAGGGAAGCGAAGAGAAGAGAAGGAAAGAGAAGTGAAGAGAAGGGAAGAGAAGAGAAGGGAAGGAAAGACAGGAGAAGGGAAGAGAGGAGAAGAGAAGTGAAGAGAAGGAAAGACAAGGGTAGAGAAGAGAAGAGAAGCAAAGAGAAGGGAACAGAAGAGAAGAGAAGAGAAAGGAAGAGAAGAGAAGAGAAGGGAAGGGAAGAGAAGAGAAGAGAAGAGAAGAGAGGAGAAGAGAATGGAAGGGAAGAGAAGGGAAGAGAAGAGAGGAGAAGAGAATGGAAGGCAAGAGAAGGGAAGGAAAGAGAAGAGAGGTGAAGTGAAGAGAAGGGAAGAGAAGACAAGGGTAGAGAAGAGAAGAGAAGCAAAGAGAAGGGAACAGAAGAGAAGGGAAGGGAAGAGGATGGAAGAGAATGACAGTGAAGAGAGGAGAAGAGCAGGGAAGGGAAGAGAAGAGAAGGGAAGAGGAGAGAGTAGAAGAGAAGCAAAGAGAAGGAAAGAGAAGGGAAGAGAAGGGAAGACAAGAGAAGACAAAATAAAAGAAGAGAAGAGAAGGGAAGAGACTAGAAGCGAAGGGATGAGAAGAGAAGAGAAGTGAAGAGAAGGGAACAGAGGAGAAGCGAAGGGAAGAGAAGGGAACAGAAGTGAAGACAAGGGAAGGGAAGAGAAGAGAAGAGAAGGGAAGAGATGAGAAGGGAAGTGAAGAGAAGAGAAGGGAAGAGAAGAGAAGAGAACAGAAGAGAAGAGAAGGGAAGAGAAGGGAAAAGAAGAGAACAGAGGAGAAGAGAAGGGACGAGAAGAGAAGGAAAGACAAGAGAAGCGAAGAGAAAAGAAGAGAAGAGATGAGATGGGAAGGAAAGAGAAGGAAAGAGAAGAGAAGGGAAGAGAACAGAAGAGAAGGGAAGGGTAGGGAAGGGAAGGGAAGAGAAGAAAAGAGAAGGGAAGAGAAGAGAAGAGAAGAGAGGGGAAGAGAAAAGAAGAGAAGCGAAGAGAAGAGAAGTGAAGAGAAGGGAAAGAAAAGAAGAGAAGAGAAGGGAAGAGAAGAGAACAGAGGAGAAGAAAAGGGAAGAGAAGAGAAAAGAAGAGAAGAGAAGGGAAGGAAAGGGAAGGAAAGAGAAGAGAAGAGAAGGGAAGAGAACAGAAGAGAAGGGAAGAGAAGAGAAGAGAAGAGAACTGAAGCGAAGGGAAGGGAAGGGAAGAGAAGGGAAGGGAAGAGAAGGGAAGAGATGAGAAGGGAAGAGAATGGAAGAGAAGACAAGGGAAGGGAAGGGAAGAAAAGGTAAGAGAAGGGAAGAGACGAGAAGGTAAAATGAAAGAAGAGAAGAGAAGAGAAGGGAAGAGTAGAGCAGTGAAGGGAAGAGAAGAGAAGCGAATAGGGGAGAAGAGAACAGAGGAGAAGAAAAGGGAAGAGAAGAGAAAAGAAGAGAAGAGAAGGAAAGAGAAGAGAAGAGAAGGGAAGAGAAGAGAAGGGAAGGGAAGACAGGAGAAGGGAAGAGAGGAGAAGAGAAGTGAAGAGAAGGAAAGACAAGGGTAGAGAAGAGAAGAGAAGCAAAGAGAAGGGAACAGAAGAGAAGAGAAAGGAAGAGAAGAGAAGGGAAGGGAAGAGAAGAGAAGAGAACGGAAGGGAAGAGAAGGGAAGAGAAGAGAGGAGAAGAGAATGGAAGGCAAGAGAAGGGAAGGAAAGAGGAGAGAAGGAAAGAGAAGAGAAGAGAAGGGCAGAGAAGTGAAGAGAAGAGAAGGAAAGAGAAGAGAAGGAAAGAGAAGAGAAGGGAGAGAAGGGAAGCGAAGAGAAGAGAAGGAAAGAGAAGTGAAGAGAAGGGAAGAGAAGAGAAGGGAAGGAAAGACAGGAGAAGGGAAGAGAGGAGAAGAGAAGTGAAGAGAAGGAAAGACAAGGGTAGAGAAGAGAAGAGAAGCAAAGAGAAGGGAACAGAAGAGAAGAGAAGAGAAAGGAAGAGAAGAGAAGAGAAGGGAAGGGAAGAGAAGAGAAGAGAAGAGAAGAGAGGAGAAGAGAATGGAAGGGAAGAGAAGGGAAGAGAAGAGAGGAGAAGAGAATGGAAGGCAAGAGAAGGGAAGGAAAGAGAAGAGAGGTGAAGTGAAGAGAAGGGAAGAGAAGACAAGGGTAGAGAAGAGAAGAGAAGCAAAGAGAAGGGAACAGAAGAGAAGGGAAGGGAAGAGGATGGAAGAGAATGACAGTGAAGAGAGGAGAAGAGCAGGGAAGGGAAGAGAAGAGAAGGGAAGAGGAGAGAGTAGAAGAGAAGCAAAGAGAAGGAAAGAGAAGGGAAGAGAAGGGAAGACAAGAGAAGACAAAATAAAAGAAGAGAAGAGAAGGGAAGAGACTAGAAGCGAAGGGATGAGAAGAGAAGAGAAGTGAAGAGAAGGGAACAGAGGAGAAGCGAAGGGAAGAGAAGGGAACGGAAGTGAAGACAAGGGAAGGGAAGAGAAGAGAAGAGAAGGGAAGAGATGAGAAGGGGAGTGAAGAGAAGAGAAGGGAAGAGAAGAGAAGAGAAGAGAACAGAAGAGAAGAGAAGGGAAGAGAAGGGAAAAGAAGAGAACAGAGGAGAAGAGAAGGGACGAGAAGAGAAGGAAAGACAAGAGAAGCGAAGAGAAAAGAAGAGAAGAGATGAGATGGGAAGGAAAGAGAAGGAAAGAGAAGAGAAGGGAAGAGAACAGAAGAGAAGGGAAGGGTAGGGAAGGGAAGGGAAGAGAAGACAAGGGAAGTGAAGGGAAGAGAAGGGAAGAGAAGAAAAGAGAAGGGAAGAGAAGAGAAGAGAAGAGAGGGGAAGAGAAAAGAAGAGAAGCGAAGAGAAGAGAAGTGAAGAGAAGGGAAAGAAAAGAAGAGAAGAGAAGGGAAGAGAAGAGAACAGAGGAGAAGAAAAGGGAAGAAAAGAGAAAAGAAGAGAAGAGAAGGGAAGGAAAGGGAAGGAAAGAGAAGAGAAGAGAAGGGAAGAGAACAGAAGAGAAGGGAAGAGAAGAGAAGAGAAGAGAACTGAAGCGAAGGGAAGGGAAGGGAAGAGAAGGGAAGGGAAGAGAAGGGAAGAGATGAGAAGGGAAGAGAATGGAAGAGAAGACAAGGGAAGGGAAGGGACGAAAAGGTAAGAGAAGGGAAGAGACGAGAAGGTAAAATGAAAGAAGAGAAGAGAAGAGAAGGGAAGAGTAGAGCAGTGAAGGGAAGAGAAGAGAAGCGAATAGGGGAGAAGAGAACAGAGGAGAAGAAAAGGGAAGAGAAGAGAAAAGAAGAGAAGAGAAGGGAAGGAAAGAGAAGGAAAGAGAAGAGAAGAGAAGGGAAGAGAACAGAAGAGAAGGGAAGAGAAGAGAAGAGAAGAGAACTGAAGCGAAGGGAAGGGAAGGGAAGTGAAGGGAAGGGAAGAGAAGAGAAGAGGAGAGAGGGGAAGAGAAGGGAAGAGAGTGGAAGAAAAGTGAAGGGAAGTGAAGAGAAGAGAAGGGAAGAGAAGAGAACAGAACAGAAGGGAAGAGAAGGGAAGGGACGAGAAGAGAATGGAAGAGAAGAGATGGGACGAGAAGAGAAGGGAAGGGAAGAGAAGAGTAGAGGAGGGAGGGGAAGAGAAGGGAAGAGAATGGAAGAAAAGAGAAGGGAAGTGAAGAGAAGAGAAGGGAAGAGAAGGGATGAGAAGAGAAGGGAAGAGAAGAGAAGGGAAGAGAAGAGAAGAGAAGAGAAGGGCAGAGAAGAGAAGAGTAGGGAGGAGAAGATAAGGGAAGATAAGAGCAGAGCAGAGCAGAGAAGGGAAGTGAAGGGAAGGTAAGAGAAGAGAAGGGAAGAGAAGAGAAGAGAGGAGAAGAGAAGAGAAGAGAGGAGAGAGGAAGAGAAGAGAAGGGTAGAGAAGGGAAGAGAAGGGAAGAGAAGGGAAGAGAAGAGAGGGGAAGAGAAGGGAAGAGAAGAGAAGGGAAACGAAGAGAAGGAAAGAGAAGGGAACAGAAGAGAAGAGAATGAACAGGGAAGATAATAGTAGGGAAGGGAAGAGAGAAGAACGGAAGGGAAGAGAAGAGAAGAGAAGAAGAGGGATGAGAAGAGAAGAGAAGAGAAGATAAGGGAAGAGAGGAGAAGAGAAGGGAAGGGAAGAGAAGAGAAGAGAAGAGAAGGGAAGAGGAGGGACGAGAAGAGAAGAGAAAGGTAGGGAAGAGAAGAGAAGAGGAGGGATGAGAAGAGTAGAGAGGAGAAGAGACGGGAGGGGAAGAGAAGAGAAGTGAAGGGAAGGGAAGAGAAGAAAAGAGAAGAGGAGGGATGAGAATAGAAGAGAAGGGAAGAGAAGAGAAGAGAAAGGAAGAGAAGAGAAGAGAAGGGAAGGGAAGGGAAGAGAAGAGAAGAGAATGGAAGGGAAGAGAAGGGAAGAGAAGAGAGGAGAAGAGAATGGAAGGCAAGAGAAGGGAAGGAAAGAGGAGAGAAGGAAAGAGAAGAGAAGAGAAGGAAAGAGAAGAGAAGGAAAGAGAAGAGAAGGGAGAGAAGGGAAGCGAAGAGAAGAGAAGGAAAGAGAAGTGAAGAGAAGGGAAGAGAAGAGAAGGGAAGGAAAGACAGGAGAAGGGAAGAGAGGAGAAGAGAAGTGAAGAGAAGGAAAGACAAGGGAAGAGAAGAGAAGGGAAACGAAGAGAAGGAAAGAGAAGGGAACAGAAGAGAAGAGAATGAACAGGGAAGATAATAGTAGGGAAGGGAAGAGAGAAGAACGGAAGGGAAGAGAAGAGAAGAGAAGAAGAGGGATGAGAAGAGAAGAGAAGAGAAGATAAGGGAAGAGAGGAGAAGAGAAGGGAAGGGAAGAGAAGAGAAGAGAAGAGAAGGGAAGAGGAGGGACGAGAAGAGAAGAGAAAGGTAGGGAAGAGAAGAGAAGAGGAGGGATGAGAAGAGTAGAGAGGAGAAGAGACGGGAGGGGAAGAGAAGAGAAGTGAAGGGAAGGGAAGAGAAGAAAAGAGAAGAGGAGGGATGAGAATAGAAGAGAAGGGAAGAGAAGAGAAGAGAAAGGAAGAGAAGAGAAGAGAAGGGAAGGGAAGGGAAGAGAAGAGAAGAGAATGGAAGGGAAGAGAAGGGAAGAGAAGAGAGGAGAAGAGAATGGAAGGCAAGAGAAGGGAAGGAAAGAGGAGAGAAGGAAAGAGAAGAGAAGAGAAAGAAAGAGAAGAGAAGGAAAGAGAAGAGAAGGGAGAGAAGGGAAGCGAAGAGAAGAGAAGGAAAGAGAAGTGAAGAGAAGGGAAGAGAAGAGAAGGGAAGGAAAGACAGGAGAAGGGAAGAGAGGAGAAGAGAAGTGAAGAGAAGGAAAGACAAGGGTAGAGAAGAGAAGAGAAGCAAAGAGAAGGGAACAGAAGAGAAGAGAAGAGAAAGGAAGAGAAGAGAAGAGAAGAGAAGGGAAGGGAAGAGAAGAGAAGAGAAGAGAAGAGAAGAGAGGAGAAGAGAATGGAAGGGAAGAGAAGGGAAGAGAAGAGAGGAGAAGAGAATGGAAGGCAAGAGAAGGGAAGGAAAGAGAAGAGAGGTGAAGTGAAGAGAAGGGAAGAGAAGACAAGGGTAGAGAAGAGAAGAGAAGCAAAGAGAAGGGAACAGAAGAGAAGGGAAGGGAAGAGGATGGAAGAGAATGACAGTGAAGAGAGGAGAAGAGCAGGGAAGGGAAGAGAAGAGAAGGGAAGAGGAGAGAGTAGAAGAGAAGCAAAGAGAAGGAAAGAGAAGGGAAGAGAAGGGAAGACAAGAGAAGACAAAATAAAAGAAGAGAAGAGAAGGGAAGAGACTAGAAGCGAAGGGATGAGAAGAGAAGAGAAGTGAAGAGAAAGGAACAGAGGAGAAGCGAAGGGAAGAGAAGGGAACGGAAGTGAAGACAAGGGAAGGGAAGAGAAGAGAAGAGAAGGGAAGAGATGAGAAGGGGAGTGAAGAGAAGAGAAGGGAAGAGAAGAGAAGAGAACAGAAGAGAAGAGAAGGGAAGAGAAGGGAAAAGAAGAGAACAGAGGAGAAGAGAAGGGACGAGAAGAGAAGGAAAGACAAGAGAAGCGAAGAGAAAAGAAGAGAAGAGATGAGATGGGAAGGAAAGAGAAGGAAAGAGAAGAGAAGGGAAGAGAACAGAAGAGAAGGGAAGGGTAGGGAAGGGAAGGGAAGAGAAGACAAGGGAAGTGAAGGGAAGAGAAGGGAAGAGAAGAAAAGAGAAGGGAAGAGAAGAGAAGAGAAGAGAGGGGAAGAGAAAAGAAGAGAAGCGAAGAGAAGAGAAGAGAAGAGAAGGGAAGAGAAGAGAACAGAGGAGAAGAAAAGGGAAGAGAAGAGAAAAGAAGAGAAGAGAAGGGAAGGAAAGAGAAGGAAAGAGAAGAGAAGGGAAGAGAACAGAAGAGAAGGGAAGAGAAGAGAAGAGAAGAGAACTGAAGCGAAGGGAAGGGAAGGGAAGAGAAGGGAAGAGATGAGAAGGGAAGAGAATGGAAGAGAAGACAAGGGAAGGGAAGGGAAGAAAAGGTAAGAGAAGGGAAGAGACGAGAAGGTAAAATGAAAGAAGAGAAGAGAAGAGAAGGGAAGAGTAGAGCAGTGAAGGGAAGAGAAGAGAAGCGAATAGGGGAGAAGAGAACAGAGGAGAAGAAAAGGGAAGAGAAGAGAAAAGAAGAGAAGAGAAGGGAAGGAAAGAGAAGGAAAGAGAAGAGAAGAGAAGGGAAGAGAACAGAAGAGAAGGGAAGAGAAGAGAAGAGAACTGAAGCGAAGGGAAGGGAAGAGAAGAGAAGAGGAGAGAGGGGAAGAGAAGGGAAGAGAGTGGAAGAAAAGTGAAGGGAAGTGAAGAGAAGAGAAGGGAAGAGAAGAGAACAGAACAGAAGGGAAGAGAAGGGAAGGGACGAGAAGAGAATGGAAGAGAAGAGATGGGACGAGAAGAGAAGGGAAGGGAAGAGAAGAGTAGAGGAGGGAGGGGAAGAGAAGGGAAGAGAATGGAAGAAAAGAGAAGGGAAGTGAAGAGAAGAGAAGGGAAGAGAAGGGATGAGAAGAGAAGGGAAGAGAAGAGAAGGGAAGAGAAGAGAAGAGAAGAGAAGGGCAGAGAAGAGAAGAGTAGGGAGGAGAAGATAAGGGAAGATAAGAGCAGAGCAGAGCAGAGAAGGGAAGTGAAGGGAAGGTAAGAGAAGAGAAGGGAAGAGAAGAGAAGAGAGGAGAAGAGAAGAGAAGAGAGGAGAGAGGAAGAGAAGAGAAGGGTAGAGAAGGGAAGAGAAGGGAAGAGAAGGGAAGAGAAGAGAGGGGAAGAGAAGGGAAGAGAAGAGAAGGGAAACGAAGAGAAGGAAAGAGAAGGGAACAGAAGAGAAGAGAATGAACAGGGAAGATAATAGTAGGGAAGGGAAGAGAGAAGAACGGAAGGGAAGAGAAGAGAAGAGAAGAAGAGGGATGAGAAGAGAAGAGAAGATAAGGGAAGAGAGGAGAAGAGAAGGGAAGGGAAGAGAAGAGAAGAGAAGAGAAGGGAAGAGGAGGGACGAGAAGAGAAGAGAAAGGTAGGGAAGAGAAGAGAAGAGGAGGGATGAGAAGAGTAGAGAGGAGAAGAGACGGGAGGGGAAGAGAAGAGAAGTGAAGGGAAGGGAAGAGAAGAAAAGAGAAGAGGAGGGATGAGAATAGAAGAGAAGGGAAGAGAAGAGAAGAGAATGGAAGAGAAGAGACGGGAAGAGAAGTGAAAAGAAGAGAAGAGAAGGGAAGAGATGAGAAGAGAAGAGAATGGAAGAGAAGAGACGGGAACAGAAGGGAAGAGAAGAGAAGAGAAGGGAAGAGAAGAGAAGGGAAGGGTAGAGAAGAGAAGAGAAGAGAAGGGAAGAGAAGAGAAGAGAAAGGAAGGGAAGAGAACAGAAGAGAAGAGGAGGGATGAGAAGAGAAGCGAAGAGAAGAGACGGGAGGCGAAGAGAAGAGAAGAGAAGAGAAGAGAGGAGACGGGAGGGGAAGAGAAGAGAAGGGAAGGAAAGAGATGAAAAGAGAAGAGGAGGGACGATAAGAGAAGACATGGGAAGAGAAGAGGAGAGAATGGAAGAGAAGGGAAGGGAAGAGAAGAGAAGAAAAGAGAAGGGAAGGGAAGACAAGAGAAGAGATGGGAAGAGAAGAGAAGGGAAGAGAAAGGAAGAAAAGAGAAGAGAAGGGAAGAGAAGGGAAGAGAAGAGGCGGGAGGGGAAGAGAAGAGAAGGGAAGGGAAGAGAAGAAAAGAGAAGAGGACGGATGATAAGTGAAGAGAATGGAAGAGTAGCGAAGGGAAGAGAGGAGAAGAGAAGGGGAGAGAAGGGAAGGGAAGAGAAGAGAAGAGGAGGGAGGGGAAGAGAAGGGCAGAGAATGGAAGAAAAGAGAAGGGAAGTGAAGAGAAGAGAAGGGAAGAGAAGGGATGAGAAGAAAAGGGAAGAGAAGAGAAGGGAAGAGAAGAGAACAGAAGAGCAGAGAAGAGCCGGGAGGGGAAAAGAAGAGAAGGGAAGGGAAGGGAAGAGAAGAAAAGAGAAGAGGAGAGTTGATAAGTGAAGAGAAGGGAAGAGAAGATGAAAGAATGGAAGAGAAGAGAAGGGAGGAGAAGAGAAGAGAAGAGAAGGGAAGGGAAGGGAAGAGAAGAGGAGGGATGAGAAGAGATGAGAAGGGAAGCGGAGAGAAGAAAAGGGAAGGGAAGAGAAGAGAAGAGTAGAGAAGAGTAGGGAAGAGATGAGAAGAGAAGAGAAGAGAACAGAACAGAACAGAAGGGAAGAGAAGGGAAGGGACGAGAAGAGAATGGAAGAGAAGAGAAGGGAAGAGAAGAGAAGAGAAGGGAAGAGAAGGGAAGGGAAGAGAAGAGATGACGATGGAGTGGTAGAGAAGGGAAGAGAATGGAAGAAAAGAGAAGGGAAGTGAAGAGAAGAGAAGGGAAGAGAAGAGAACAGAACAGAAGGGAAGGGACGAGAAGAGAATGGAAGAGAAGAGACGGGAAGAGACGAGAAGAGAAGGGAAGAGAAGCGATGAGAAGAGAAGGGAAGAGAAGAGAAGGGAAGAGAAGAGAAGTGCTGAGAAGAGAAGAGTAGGGAGGAGAAGAAAAGGGAAGATAAGAGCAGAGCAGAGAAGAGAAGGGAAGTGAAGGGAAGGGAAGAGAAGAGAAGAGGATGGAGGGGTAGAGAAGGGAAGAGAATGGATGAAAAGAGAAGGGAAGGGAAGAGAAGAGAAGGGAAGAGAAGAGAACAGAACAGAAGGAAAGGGACGAGAAGAGAATGGAAGAGAAGAGAAGGGAAGAGAAGGGAAGGGAAGGGATGGGAAGAGAAGAGAAGAGGAGGGATGAGAAGAGAAGAGAAGAGAAGCGGAGAGAAGAAAAAGGAAGGGAAGAGAAGAGAAGAGTAGAGAAGAGTAGGGAAGAGATGAGAAGAGAAGAGAAGAGAAGAGAACAGAACAGAACAGAAGGGAAGAGAAGGGAAGGGACGAGAAGAGAATGGAAGAGAAGAGAAGGGAGAGAAGAGAAGAGAAGGGAAGGGAAGGGAAGGGAAGAGAAGAGATGACGATGGAGTGGTAGAGAAGGGAAGAGAATGGAAGAAAAGAGAAGGGAAGTGAAGAGAAGAGAAGGGAAGAGAAGAGAACAGAACAGAAGGGAAGGGACGAGAAGAGAATGGAAGAGAAGAGACGGGAAGAGAAGAGCAGAGAAGGGAAGAGAAGCGATGAGAAGAGAAGGGAAGAGAAGAGAAGGGAAGAGAAGAGAAGAGAAGTGCAGAGAAGAGAAGAGTAGGGAGGAGAAGATAAGGGAAGATAAGAGCAGAGCAGAGAAGAGAAGGGAAGAGAAGGGAAGGGAAGAGAAGAGAAGAGGAGGGAGGGGTAGAGAAGGGAAGAGAATGGAAGAAAAGAGAAGGGAAGAAAAGAGAAGGGAAGAGAAGAGAACAGAACAGGAGGAAAGGGACGAGATGAGAAAGGAAGAGAAGAGAAGGGAAGAGAAGAGAAGAGGAGGGAGGTGAAGAGAAAGGAAGAGAATGGAAGAAAAGAGAAGGGAAGTGAAGAGAAGAGAAGGGAAGAGATGGGATGAGAAGAAAAGGGAAGAGAAGAGAAGGAAAGAGAAGAGATCAGAAGAGAAGAGAAGAGACGGGAGGGGAAGAGAAGAGAAGGGAAGGGAAGGGAAGAGAAGAGAATAGAAGGGAAGAGGAGGGACGAGAAGAGAAGAGAAAGGTAGGGAAGAGAAGAGAAGAGAAGAGGAGGGATGAGGGGAGTAGATTAGAGAAGAGACGGGAGGGGAAGAGAAGAGAAGAAAAGGGAAGGGAAGAGAACAAGAAGAGAAGAGAAGAGACGGGAGGGGAAGAGAAGAGAAGAGAAGGGAAGGGAAGAGAAGAAAAGAGAAGAGGAGGGATGAGAAGAGAAGAGAAGAGAAGATGAGAGAATGGAACAGAAGGGAAGGGAAGAGAAGAGAAGAGAAGAGGAGGGATGAGAAGAGAAGGGAAGAGAAGAGAAGGGAAGAGAAGAGAAGAGAACGGAAGAGAAGGGAAGAGAAGAGAAGAGAAGGGAGGAGAGGGGACGAGAAGAGAAGAGAAGAGAAAAGAATAGAAGAGAAGAGAAGAGAAGAGGAGAGAAAAGAAGAGAAGAGAAGGGAGGAGAAGGTAAGAGAAGAAAAGAGAAGAGAAGAAAAGAGAAGGGAAGAGAAGAGAAGAGAACAGAAGGGAAGAGAAGGGAAGAGAAGAGAAGAGAAGAGAAAAGAATAGAAGAGAAGAGAAGAGAAGCGAAGAGAAGAGGAGAGAAAAGAAGAGAAGAGAAGAGAAGAGAAGGGAGGAGAAGGTAAGAGAAGAAAAGAGAAGAGAAGAAAAGGGAAGGGAAGAGAACAGAGGAGATGTGAAGCGAAGAGATGAGAAGGAAAGAGAAGGGTAGAGAAGTGAAAAGAAGATAAGAGAAGAGAAGGGAAGAGAAGAGAAGGGAAGAGTAGGGAAGAGAAGAGAAGGAAAGAGAAGGGAAGAGAAGAGAACAGAAGAGAACGGAAGAGAAGTGAAGGAAAGAGAAGGAAAGAGAAGAGAAGAGAAGGGAAGAGAAGAGAACAGAGGAGATGTGAAGGGAAGCGACGAGAAGGAAAGAGAAGGGAAGCAAAGTGAAAGAAGGGAAGAGAAGAGAAAGGAAGGAAAGAGAAGGAAGAGAAGAGAAGAGAAGGGATGGGAACAGAAGAGACGGGAAGAGAAGAGAACAGAACCGACCAGAAGAGAACGGAAGGGAAGGGAAGGGAAGAGAAGGGAAGAGACGAGATGGGAAGAGAAGAGAACAGAAGAGAAGGGAAGATAGGAGAAGAGAAGGGAAGAGAAGAGAACAGAAGGGAAGAGAAGAGAACGGAAGAGAAGAAAAGAGAAGGGAAGAGAAAAGAGAAGAGAAGGGAAGAGATGAGAATGGAAGAGAACGGAAGAGAAGAGAAGGGAAGGGACGGGAAGAGAAGGGACGAGAAGAGAAGGGAGGAGAAGAGAAGGGAGGAGAAGAGAAGGGAAGAGAAGAGAAGGGAAGGAAAGAGAAGGAAAGAGAAGAGAAGAGAAGGGATGGGAACAGAAGAGACGGGAAGAGAAGAGAACAGAACCGACCAGAAGAGAACGGAAGGGAAGGGAAGGGAAGAGAAGGGAAGAGACGAGATGGGAAGAGAAGAGAACAGAAGAGAAGGGAAGATAGGAGAAGAGAAGGGAAGAGAAGAGAACAGAAGGGAAGAGAAGAGAACGGAAGAGAAGAAAAGAGAAGGGAAGAGAAAAGAGAAGAGAAGGGAAGAGATGAGAATGGAAGAGAACGGAAGAGAAGAGAAGGGAAGGGACGGGAAGAGAAGGGACGAGAAGAGAAGGGAGGAGAAGAGAAGGGAGGAGAAGAGAAGGGAAGAGAAGAGAAGGGAAGGGAAGGAAAGAGACGGAAAGAGAAGGGAAGAGAAGAGAAGAGAAGAGAAGAGAAGAGAACAGAAGAGAAGGGAAGGGAAGGGAATAGAAGAGAAGAGTAGGGAAGAGAAGGGAAGGGAAGTGATGGGAAGAGAAGAGAAGAGAAGGGAAGAGAAGAGAAGGGAAGAGAAGGGAAGAGAAGGGACGAGAAGAGAAGGGAGGAGAAGAGAAGGGAGGAGAAGAGAAGGGAAGAGAAGAGAAGGGAAAGGAAGGAAAGAGACGGAAAGAGAAGGGAAGAGAAGAGAAGAGAAGGGAAGAGAAGAGAACAGAAGAGAAGGGAAGGGAAGGGAATAGAAGAGAAGAGTAGGGAAGAGAAGGGAAGGGAAGTGATGGGAAGAGAAGGGAAGTGAAGAGAAGAGAAGAGAAGAGAAGGGAAGAGAAGGGAAGGGAAGAGAAGAGAAGCGAATAGGGGAGAAGAGAAGGGAAGAGAAGAGAAGGGAAGAGAAAGGAAGAGAAGCGAAACGAAGAGAAGAGAAGAGAAGGGATGAGAAGAGAAGAGGACAGAGGAGATGAGAATGGAAGAGAAGAGAAGGGAAGAGAAGGGACGGGAAGAAAAGAGAATAGAAGAGAAGGGAAGGTAAGAGTAGGGAAGAGAAGAGAAGGGAAGAGATGAGATGGGAAGAGAAGGGAAGACAAGACAATGGAAGGGAAGGGAAGAGAAGGGAAGAGAAGAGAAGAGAAGGGAAGAGAAGAGAAGAGAAGAGGAGGGAAAAGAAAAGAAGAGAAGAGTAGAGATGGGAAGAGAAGAGAAGAGAGGAGAAGAGAAGTGAAGAGTAGAGAAGTGAGGAGAAGGAAAGAGAAGAGAAGGGAAGAGAAGAGAAGCGAAGAGAAGGGAAGGGAAGAGAGGAGAAGGTTAGAGAAGAGAAGGGAAGAGAAGAGAAGGAAAGAGAAGGGAAGAGAAGGGAAGAGAAGTGAATGGAAGAGATGAGAAGGGAAGAGAACGGAAGAGAAGACAAGGGAAGGGAAGGGAAGAGAAGGTAAGAGAAGGGAAGAGACGAGAAGGTAAAATAAAAGAAGAGAAGAGAAGGGAAGAGAAGAGAACAGAGGAGATGAGAATGGAAGCGAAGAGAAGGGAAGAGAAGGGAAGTGAAGAGAAGCGAATAGAAGAGAAGGGAAGGGAAGGGAAGGTAAGAGTAGGGAAGAGAAGAGAAGGGAAGAGATGAGATGGGAAGAGAAGGGAAGAGAAGACAATGGAAGGGAAGGGAAGAGAAGAGAAGAGAAGAGAAGGGAAGGGAAGAGAAGAGAAGAGAAGAGGAGGGAAAAGAAAAGAAGAGAATAGTAGAGATGGGAAGAGAAGAGAAGAGAGGAGGAGAGAAGGGAAGAGTAAAGAAGTGAGGAGAAGGAAAGAGAAGAGAAGGGAAGAGAAGGGAAGCGAAGAGAAGGGAAGGGAAGAGAGGAGAAGGTAAGAGAAGAGAAGGGAAGAGAAGAGAAGGAAAGAGAAGGGAAGAGAAGGGAAGAGAAGAGAATGGAAGAGATGAGAAGGGAAGAGAATGGAAGAGAAGACAAGGGAAGGGAAGAGAAGGTAAGAGAAGGGAAGAGACGAGAAGGTAAAATAAAAGAAGAGAATAGAAGAGAAGGGAAGAGAAGAGTAGAGAATAGAAGGGAAGGGAAGGGAAGGGAAGTGAAGAGAAGGGAAGAGAAGAGAAGGGAAGAGATGAGAAGCGAAGAGAAGGGAAGAGAAGACAAGGGAAGGGAAGGAAAGAGAAAGGAAGAGAAGACAAGGGAAGGGAAGGGAAGAGAAAGGAAGAGAAGAGAAGAGAACATAAAAGAAGAGAAGAGAAGAGAAGGGAAGAGAAGAGAAGAGAACAGAGGAGATGAGAATGGAAGAGAAGAGAAGGGAAGAGAAGGGAAGGGAAGAGAAGAGAAGAGAAGGGAAGAGAAGGGAAGGGAAGAGAAGAGAATAGAAGAGAAGGGAAGGGAAGGTAAGAGTAGGGAAGAGAAGAGAAGGGAAGAGATGAGATGGGAAGAGAAGGGAAGACAAGACAATGGAAGGGAAGGGAAGAGAAGGGAAGAGAAGAGAAGAGAAGGGAAGAGAAGAGAAGAGAAGAGGAGGGAAAAGAAAAGAAGAGAAGAGTAGAGATGGGAAGAGAAGAGAAGAGAGGAGAAGAGAAGGGAAGAGTAGAGAAGTGAGGAGAAGGAAAGAGAAGAGAAGGGAAGAGAAGAGAAGCGAAGAGAAGGGAAGGGAAGAGAGGAGAAGGTTAGAGAAGAGAAGGGAAGAGAAGAGAAGGAAAGAGAAGGGAAGAGAAGGGAAGAGAAGTGAATGGAAGAGATGAGAAGGGAAGAGAATGGAAGAGAAGACAAGGGAAGGGAAGGGAAGAGAAGGTAAGAGTAGGGAAGAGACGAGAAGGTAAAATAAAAGAAGAGAAGAGAAGAGAAGGAAGAGAAGAGAAGAGAACAGAAGAGATGAGAATGGAAGCGAAGAGAAGGGAAGAGAAGGGAAGCGAAGTGAAGCGAATAGAAGAGAAGGGAAGGGAAGGTAAGAGTAGGGAAGAGAAGAGAAGGGAAGAGATGAGATGGGAAGAGAAGGGAAGAGAAGACAATGGAAGGGAAGGGAAGAGAAGGGAAGAGAAGAGAAGGGAAGGGAAGAGAAGAGAAGAGAAGAGGAGGGAAAAGAAAAGAAGAGAAGAGTAGAGATGGGAAGAGAAGAGAAGAGAGGAGGAGAGAAGGGAAGAGTAAAGAAGTGAGGAGAAGGAAAGAGAAGAGAAGGGAAGAGAAGGGAAGAGAAGGGAAGCGAAGAGAAGGGAAGGGAAGAGAGGAGAAGGTAAGAGAAGAGAAGGGAAGAGAAGAGAAGGAAAGAGAAGGGAAGAGAAGGGAAGAGAAGAGAATGGAAGAGATGAGAAGGAAAGAGAATGGAAGAGAAGACAAGGGAAGGGAAGGGAAGAGAAGGTAAGAGAAGGGAAGAGACGAGAAGGTAAAATAAAAGAAGAGAATAGAAGAGAAGGGAAGAGAAGAGTGGAGAATAGAAGGGAAGGGAAGGGAAGTGAAGAGAAGGGAAGAGAAGAGAAGGGAAGAGATGAGAAGCGAAGAGAAGGGAAGAGAAGACAAGGGAAGGGAAGGAAAGAGAAAGGAAGAGAAGACAAGGGAAGGGAAGGGAAGAGAAAGGAAGAGAAGAGAAGAGAACATAAAAGAAGAGAAGAGAAGAGAAGGGAAGAGAAGAGAAGAGAACAGAGGAGATGAGAATGGAAGAGAAGAGAAGGGAAGAGAAGGGAAGGGAAGAGAAGAGAATAGAAGAGAAGGGAAGGGAAGGTAAGAGTAGGGAAGAGAAGAGAAGGGAAGAGATGAGATGGGAAGAGAAGGGAAGAGAAGACAATGGAAGGGAAGGGAAGAGAAGGGAAGAGAAGAGAAGGGAAGAGAATGGAAGGGAAGAGAGGAGAAGGTAAGAGAAGAGAAGGGAAGAGAAGAGAAGGGAAGAGAAGGGAAGAGAAGAGATCAGAAGGGAAGAGAAGACAGTAGAAGAGAAGGGAAGAGAAGAGAAGCGAAGAGAATGGAAGGGAAGAGAGGAGAAGGTAAGAGAAGAGAAGGGAAGAGAAGAGAAGGGAAGAGAAGGGAAGAGAAGAGATCAGAAGGGAAGAGAAGACAGTAGAAGAGAAGGGAAGGGAAGGGAAGGCAAGAGAAGGGAAGAGACGAGAAGGTAAAATAAAAGAAGAGAAGAGAAGGGAAGAGGAATAGAACAGAGGTGATGAGAAGGAAAGGGAAGAGAAGGGAAGAGAAGGGAAGGGAAGAGAAGAGAAGAGAAGGGAAGGGAAGAGAAAAGAGAAGAGAAGGAAAGAGATGAGAAGGGAAGAGAACGGAAGAGAAGAGAACGGAAGGGACGGAGAGAGAAGGGAAGAGAAGAGAAGAGAAGGGAAGAGAAGAGAAGGGGAGAAAAGGGAAGATAAGAGAAGGAAAGAGAAGGGAAGAGAAGGGAAAAGAAGAGAACGGAAGAGATGGGGAGGAAGAGAAGGGAAGAGAAGAGAAGAAAAGGGAAGGGAAGAGAACAGAGGAGATGTGAAGGGAAGAGACGAGAAGGAAAGAGAAGGGAAGAGAAGTGAAAAGAAGATAAGAGAAGAGAAGGGAAGAGAAGAGAAGGGAAGAGAAGGGAAGAGAAGAGAAGGAAAGAGAAGGGAAGAGAAGAGAACAGAAGAGAACGGAAGAGAAGTGAAGGAAAGAGAAGGAAAGAGAAGAGAAGAGAAGGGAAGAGAAGAGAACAGAGGAGATGTGAAGGGAAGAGGCGAGAAGGAAAGAGAAGGGAAGCAAAGTGAAAGAAGGGAAGAGAAGAGAAAGGAAGGAAAGAGAAGGAAAGAGAAGAGAAGGGATGGGAACAGAAGAGACGGGAAGAGAAGAGAACAGAACCGACCAGAAGAGAAGGGAAGGGAAGGGAAGAGAAGGGAAGAGACGTGAAGGGAAGAGAAGAGAACAGAAGAGAAGGGAAGAGAGGAGAAGAGAAGGGAAGAGAAGAGAACAGAAGGGAAGAGAAGAGAACGGAAGAGAAGAAAAGAGAAGGGAAGAGAAAAGAGAAGAGAAGGGAAGAGATGAGAATGGAAGAGAACGGAAGAGAAGAGAAGGGAAGGGACGGGAAGAGAAGGGAAGAGAAGAGAAGGGAAGAGAAGAGAAGGGAAGAGAAGGGAAGAGAAGGGACGAGAAGAGAAGGGAGGAGAAGAGAAGGGAGGAGAAGAGAAGGGAAGAGAAGAGAAGGGAAGGGAAGGAAAGAGACGGAAAGAGAAGAGAAGAGAAGGGAAGAGAAGAGAAGAGAAGAGAAGGGAAGAGAAGAGAACAGAAGAGAAGGGAAGGGAAGGGAATAGAAGAGAAGAGTAGGGACGAGAAGGGAAGGGAAGTGAAGGGAAGAGAAGGGAAGTGAAGAGAAGAGAAGAGAAGAGAAGGGAAGAGAAGGGAAGGGAAGAGAAGAGAAGCGAATAGGGGAGAAGAGAAGGGAAGAGAAGAGAAGGGAAGAGAAAGGAAGAGAAGCGAAACGAAGAGAAGAGAAGAGAAGGGATGGGAAAAGAAGAGAAGAGAAGAGAAGGGAAGAGAAGAGGAGAGAGGAGAAGAGAAGGGAAGAGAAGAGAAGTGAGGAGAAGGAAAGAGAAGAGAAGGGGAGAGAAGAGTAGCGAAGAGAAGGGAAGAGTAGAGAAGAGAGGAGAAGAGAAGAGAAAAGAAGGGAATAGAAGAGAAGGAAAGAGATGGTCAGAGAGGACAAGCAAAGAGAATGGAAGATAAGAGAAGTGAAGAGAAGAGAAGGGAGGAGAAGGGAAGAGAAGAGAAGAGAAGTGAAGAGAAGAGAAGAGAAGGGAAGAGAAGAGAACAGAAGAGAAGGGAAGGGAAGTGAATAGAAGAGAAGAGTAGGGAAGAGAAGGGAAGGGAAGTGAAGGGAAGAGAAGGGAAGTGAAGAGAAGAGAAGAGAAGGGAAGAGAAGGGAAGAGAAGAGAAGGTAAGAGAAGAGAAGGGAAGAGAAGGGAAGAGAAGAGGAGAGAGGAGAAGAGAAGGGAAGAGAAGAGAAGTGAGGAGAAGGAAAGAGAAAAGCAGGGGAGAGAAGAGTAGCGAAGAGAAGGGAAGAGAAGAGAGGAGAAGAGAAGTGAAAAGAAGGGAAGAGAAGAGAAGGAAAGAGATGGTCACAGAGGACAAGCAAAGAGAATGGAAGATAAGAGAAGTGAAGAGAAGAGAAGGGAGGAGAAGGGAAGAGAAGAGAAGTGAAGAGAAGAGAATAGAAGAGAACGGAAGGGAAGGGAAGAGAAGGGAAGAGAAGAGAAGAGAAGAGATGAGAAGGGAAGAGAAGGGAAGAGAAGACAAGGGAAGGGAAGGGAAGAGAAGGGAAGCGAAGAGAAGAGAAAGGAAGAGAAGAGAAGGGAAAATAAGAGAAGAGAAGAGAAGGGAAGAGAAGGGAAGGGAATAGAAGAGAAGAGAATAGAAGGTAAGAGAAGAGAAGAGAAGGGAAGAGAAGAGAACAGAGGAGATGTGAAGGGAAGAGGCGAGAAGGAAAGAGAAGGGAAGCCAAGTGAAAGAAGGGAAGAGAAGAGAAGGGAAGGAAAGAGAAGGAAAGAGAAGAGAAGAGAAGGGATGGGAACAGAAGAGACGGGAAGAGAAGAGAACAGAACCGACCAGAAGAGAAGGGAAGGGAAGGGAAGGGAAGAGAAGGGAAGAGACGAGAAGGGAAGTGAAGAGAACAGAAGAGAAGGGAAGAGAGGAGAAGAGAAGGGAAGAGAAGAGAACAGAAGGGAAGAGAAGAGAACGGAAGAGAAGAAAAGAGAAGGTAAGAGAAAAGAGAAGAGAAGGGAAGAGATGAGAATGGAAGAGAACGGAAGAGAAGAGAAGGGAAGGGACGGGAAGAGAAGGGAAGAGAAGAGAAGAGAAGGGAAGAGAAGAGAAGGGAAGAGAAGGGAAGAGAAGGGACGAGAAGAGAAGGGAGGAGAAGAGAAGGGAGGAGAAGAGAAGGGAAGAGAAGAGAAGGGAAGGGAAGGAAAGAGACGGAAAGAGAAGAGAAGAGAAGGGAAGAGAAGAGAAGAGAATAGAAGGGAAGAGAAGAGAACAGAAGAGAAGGGAAGAGAAGAGAAGGGAAGGGAATAGAAGAGAAGAGTAGGGAAGAGAAGGGAAGGGAAGTGAAGGGAAGTGAAGGGAAGTGAAGCGAAGAGAAGAGAAGGGAAGAGAAGGGAAGGGAAGAGAGGAGAAGCGAATAGGGGAGATGAGAAGGGAAGAGAAGAGAAGGGAAGAGAAAGGAAGAGAAGCGAAACGAAGAGAAGAGAAGGGAAGTGAAAAGAAGAGAAGAGAAGGGAAGAGAAGAGAACAGAGGAGAAGAGAAGGGAAGAGAAGAGAAGGAAAGAGAAGAGAGGGAAGAGAAGGGAAGAGAAGAGGAGAGAGGAGAGGAGAAGGGAAGAGAAGAGAAGTGAGGAGAAGGAAAGAGAAGAGAAGGGGAGAGAAGAGTAGCGAAGAGAAGGGAAGAGAAGGGAAGAGAGGAGAAGAGAAGAGAAAGAAGGGAAGAGAAGAGAAGGAAAGAGATGGTCAGAGAGGACAAGCAAAGCGAATGGAAGATAAGAGAAGTGAAGAGAAGAGAAGGGAGGAGAAGGGAAGAGAAGAGAAGAGAAGTGAAGAGAAGAGAATAGAAGAGAAGGGAAGGGAAGGGAAGAGAAGGGAAGAGAAGAGAACAGAAGAGAAGGGAAGAGAGGAGAAGAGAAGGGAAGAGAAGGGAAGAGAAGAGAAGAGAAGGGAAGAGAAGAGAAGAGAAGGGAAAATAAGAGAAGAGAAGAGAAGAGAAGAGAAGCGAAGAGAAGGGAAGGGAATAGAAGAGAAGAGAATAGAAGGTATGAGAAGAGTAGAGAATAGAAGGGAAGGAAGGGAAGAGAAGGGAAGGGAAGTGAAGAGAAGGAAGAGAAGAGAAGGGAAGAGATGAGAAGCGAAGAGAAGGGAAGAGAAGACAAGGGAAGGGAAGGGAAGAGAAGGGAAGAGAAGAGAAGAGAAGAGAAGAGAAGAGAAGAGACGGGAACATAAAAGAAGAGAAGAGAAGAGAAGGGATGAGAAGAGAAGAGAACAGAGGAGATGAGAATGGAAGAGAAGAGAAGGGAAGAGAAGGGACGGGAAGAAAAGAGAATAGAAGAGAAGGGAAGGGAAGGGAAGGTAAGAGTAGGGAAGAGAAGAGAAGGGAAGAGATGAGATGGGAAGAGAAGGGAAGACAAGACAATGGAAGGGAAGGGAAGAGAGGAGAGGTAAGGAAGAGAAGAGGAAGAGAAGAGAAGGGAAGAGAAGGGAAGGGAAGAGAAGAGAAGCGAATAGGGGAGAAGAGAAGGGAAGAGAAGAGAAGGGAAGAGAAAGGAAGAGAAGCGAAACGAAGAGAAGAGAAGAGAAGGGATGGGAAAAGAAGAGAAGAGAAGAGAAGGGAAGAGAAGAGGGAGAGGAGAAGAGAAGGGAAGAGAAGAGAAGTGAGGAGAAGGAAAGAGAAGAGAAGGGGAGAGAAGAGTAGCGAAGAGAAGGGAAGAGTAGAGAAGAGAGGAGAAGAGAAGAGAAAAGAAGGGAATAGAAGAGAAGGAAAGAGATGGTCAGAGAGGACAAGCAAAGAGAATGGAAGATAAGAGAAGTGAAGAGAAGAGAAGGGAGGAGAAGGGAAGAGAAGAGAAGAGAAGTGAAGAGAAGAGAAGAGAAGGGAAGAGAAGAGAACAGAAGAGAAGGGAAGGGAAGTGAATAGAAGAGAAGAGTAGGGAAGAGAAGGGAAGGGAAGTGAAGGGAAGAGAAGGGAAGTGAAGAGAAGAGAAGAGAAGGGAAGAGAAGGGAAGAGAAGAGAAGGTAAGAGAAGAGAAGGGAAGAGAAGGGAAGAGAAGAGGAGAGAGGAGAAGAGAAGGGAAGAGAAGAGAAGTGAGGAGAAGGAAAGAGAAAAGCAGGGGAGAGAAGAGTAGCGAAGAGAAGGGAAGAGAAGAGAGGAGAAGAGAAGTGAAAAGAAGGGAAGAGAAGAGAAGGAAAGAGATGGTCACAGAGGACAAGCAAAGAGAATGGAAGATAAGAGAAGTGAAGAGAAGAGAAGGGAGGAGAAGGGAAGAGAAGAGAAGTGAAGAGAAGAGAATAGAAGAGAACGGAAGGGAAGGGAAGAGAAGGGAAGAGAAGAGAAGAGAAGAGATGAGAAGGGAAGAGAAGGGAAGAGAAGACAAGGGAAGGGAAGGGAAGAGAAGGGAAGCGAAGAGAAGAGAAAGGAAGAGAAGAGAAGGGAAAATAAGAGAAGAGAAGAGAAGGGAAGAGAAGGGAAGGGAATAGAAGAGAAGAGAATAGAAGGTAAGAGAAGAGAAGAGAAGGGAAGAGAAGAGAACAGAGGAGATGTGAAGGGAAGAGGCGAGAAGGAAAGAGAAGGGAAGCCAAGTGAAAGAAGGGAAGAGAAGAGAAGGGAAGGAAAGAGAAGGAAAGAGAAGAGAAGAGAAGGGATGGGAACAGAAGAGACGGGAAGAGAAGAGAACAGAACCGACCAGAAGAGAAGGGAAGGGAAGGGAAGGGAAGAGAAGGGAAGAGACGAGAAGGGAAGTGAAGAGAACAGAAGAGAAGGGAAGAGAGGAGAAGAGAAGGGAAGAGAAGAGAACAGAAGGGAAGAGAAGAGAACGGAAGAGAAGAAAAGAGAAGGTAAGAGAAAAGAGAAGAGAAGGGAAGAGATGAGAATGGAAGAGAACGGAAGAGAAGAGAAGGGAAGGGACGGGAAGAGAAGGGAAGAGAAGAGAAGAGAAGGGAAGAGAAGAGAAGGGAAGAGAAGGGAAGAGAAGGGACGAGAAGAGAAGGGAGGAGAAGAGAAGGGAGGAGAAGAGAAGGGAAAGAGAAGAGAAGGGAAGGGAAGGAAAGAGACGGAAAGAGAAGAGAAGAGAAGGGAAGAGAAGAGAAGAGAATAGAAGGGAAGAGAAGAGAACAGAAGAGAAGGGAAGAGAAGAGAAGGGAAGGGATAGAAGAGAAGAGTAGGGAAGAGAAGGGAAGGGAAGTGAAGGGAAGTGAAGGGAAGTGAAGCGAAGAGAAGAGAAGGGAAGAGAAGGGAAGGGAAGAGAGGAGAAGCGAATAGGGGAGATGAGAAGGGAAGAGAAGAGAAGGGAAGAGAAAGGAAGAGAAGCGAAACGAAGAGAAGAGAAGGGAAGTGAAAAGAAGAGAAGAGAAGGGAAGAGAAGAGAACAGAGGAGAAGAGAAGGGAAGAGAAGAGAAGGAAAGAGAAGAGAAGGGAAGAGAGGGAAGAGAAGAGGAGAGAGGAGAGGAGAAGGAAGAGAAGAGAAGTGAGGAGAAGGAAAGAGAAGAGAAGGGGAGAGAAGAGTAGCGAAGAGAAGGGAAGAGAAGGGAAGAGAGGAGAAGAGAAGAGAAAAGAAGGGAAGAGAAGAGAAGGAAAGTGATGGTCAGAGAGGACAAGCAAAGCGATGGAAGATAAGAGAAGTGAAGAGAGAAGGGAGGAGAAGGGAAGAGAAGAGAAGAGAAAGTGAAGAGAAGAGAATAGAAGAGAAGGGAAGGGAAGGGAAGAGAAGGGAAGAGAAGAGAACAGAAGAGAAGGGAAGAGAGGAGAAGAGAAGGGAAGAGAAGGGAAGAGAAGAGAAGAGAAGGGAAGAGAAGAGAAGAGAAGGGAAAATAAGAAAGAAGAGAAGAGAAGAGAAGCGAAGAGAAGGGAAGGGAATAGAAAGGAAGAGAATAGAAGGTATGAGAAGAGTAGAGAATAGAAGGGAAGGGAAGGGAAGAGAAGGGAAGGAAGTGAAGAGAAGGGAAGAGAAGAGAAGGGAAGAGATGAGAAGCGAAGAGAAGGGAGAGAAGACAAGGGAAGGGAAGGGAAGAGAAGGAAGAGAAGAGAAGAGAAGAGAAGAGAGAGAGAGACGGGAACATAAAAGAAGAGAAGAGAAGAGAAGGGATGAGAAGAGAAGAGAACAGAGGAGATGAGAATGGAAGAGAAGAGAAGGGAAGAGAAGGGACGGGAAGAAAAGAGAATAGAAGAGAAGGGAAGGGAAGGGAAGGTAAGAGTAGGGAAGAGAAGAGAAGGGAAGAGATGAGATGGGAAGAGAAGGGAAGACAAGACAATGGAAGGGAAGGGAAGAGAGGAGAAGGTAAGAGAAGAGAAGGAAGAGAAGAAGGGAAGAGAAGGGAAGAGAAGAGATCAGAAGGGAAGAGAAGACAGTAGAGGGAAGGGAAGGGATGACAAGGAAAGAGAAGAGAATGGAAGAGATGAGAAGGGAAGAGAATGGAAGAGAAGACATGGGAAGGGAAGGGAAGAGAAGGTAAGAGAAGGGAAGAGACGAGGTAAATAAAGAAGAAGAAAGTGAAGAGAAGAGAACAGAGGTGATGAGAAGAAAGGGAAGAGAAGGGAAGAGAAGGGAAGGGAAGAGAAGAGAAGAGAAGAGAAGGGAAGGAAGAGAAAAGAGAAGAGAAGGAAAGAGATGAGAAGGGAAGAGAAGGAAAGAGAAGAGAACGGAAGGGACGGAGAGAGAAGGGAAGAGAAGAGAAGGAGAAGAGAAGATAGGGGAGAAAAGGGAAGATAAGAGAGGGAAGAGAAGGGAAAAGAAGAGAACGGAAGAGATGGGAAGGAAAGAGAAGAGAGAGAAGAAAGGGAAGGGAAGAGAACAGAGGAGATGTGAAGGGTAGAGACGAGGGAAGAAAGAA